>NW_022883756.1:0-26399 GCF_011952255.1 Bombus vosnesenskii
AAGTTATGACTCTGAGACAACAAAATCGTAAAATTTCTTAAAAAAAATTGGCTGACAGAATATCCTACCAAGTATTATTTTCAGCGAAGCAACAGGTTTTGTCAAACGTATAACCTTTATAAATTTGTGACGTAAAGTATTTCAAATCTATCTTCTCCAAAAAGAAGAACGTCGTAGGATAAAATTGTACATTTTAAAATGTACATTGTAAAATTATACATTTTCGATTTATTTCTTCACGTAGAAAATTTTACCTTATCCTTTATAGTACGATTAATGAGACACACTAAATATTTGAATGCTATGAAACTCGTAAGAACCAGTTGTACTATACTTTAACCAGTTACACATACTAAACGGTATCAAGTAACTTATCGATCAGTATCGCTTTCCTTTAATATGAAAGAACGAAATAAACGTAGAACAGAATTTTTACGAACAGAGAAAGTATTAGGTTGTCCGGAAAGTGTCTTTCTTTCGCAAGCGTGTCTTTTACAACGATGCACCTTCGTACAAACGTAAAACCAAGCGTGTGAAATTTATCTCAACAGAACAAATTGGATCGTACGTAATTCGACAAAATAATATAAAACAAAAAGCGTTGTGCGTCTATTATTTCCTCATAAAACGAAAGAAACTTTTTGGACAAGCTAGTAGTTTTCAAAAGATTTACGACTTGTCTATGGAAGACGAGGGATTGAAAGAACGCCGAAGAATGAGGTTCAATGGATGAACCAGCAGGAAGTTCTCGAAGCAGCCGCGAATCGCGAGTACCCCCTCGAAAAGAGATGAAAGTGAATCGAAACTGTAAGACTGTTACGATTTTTCCTCTCCGATATTCGTGAATTGAATCACGGTCAACTCAGCTTGAAAGAGAAGTTCGATTAAAAATCTTCTATTGTAAAATTCCTTAGTCACTCAGGCAGATCCATGCGATTAACTCTTAATTAGTATTCTTGATACAGCAATAGTTACTCAATTTTAGAGTTTCAATAATATATGTTGATTTGTATTTCGTACTTTACGTAATAAGTATCATTGATATTATTTACGGCATAACACTAAATAATAATTTAAATTTCAATATTGAAATTCTGTAATCATATATTAAAATATTGAAATTGTATACTGAAAGTATTTCATTCTGTTAGCTTAATTTGCTCAGGAGCCACGCTGATCACCTTCATAAATTCAAGCACAGAGAAAAATAACAGAAAACAATTACAAACACTTTTGAAAATTTACCTTGGAGCCTGTGACTTTTTACAATTCTTTGCGATAGATAATTGCAAATTTGGAAGAATAGATCGTTCGTTTTTTAGCATGCTGAATATTAATTATATACTTAAATACTTAAATCGAGGAATTTTATATTAATTTTATATTTTTCACAAGGCTGATCAGTTTCTCGTGTGAAAATCTCAATGAAAAGAATTCATATGCTATTGTTAGATTAATCCTCGTCTTAAATCCTCGTTACTGATCTAATTTATACAAAATAAGGTTACACACTTGCAACAATAAAGAAGCTATAGAGCGGCGAAGATGTCCTCAAAGAAGGAGAGAAGAATCAATTATACGAGCCATTATTCGCCACTTACCTAATCTTAATCTAAATCTTAAATCTAACTGCACTTAATCTTAATCTTAAATCTAACTGCAATTGTCCTTTGTTAATTTTATGATTTCCATTACGCGAATCGAGTTGAGTGTAAAAATTCTGTTTTACGACTAAACCATATTTACGACTAAACGAATCCTTACTCAACATATATATAAACATAAACATATATATAAACATTATAATGCAGAGATTGGAACTCAATTCAATTTCGTGGACAGCATGTGTTCGTGATCAATCGACGCGTCAGATAATTTATTATTGAATAAACTGGCCGGTGGCGTCTGCGTTTCATGATTGGCAAGTCGATAACGTTACAACCGATAGGTAACCGAAATAAATGTTCTACATCTGCGAAGTAAACGTTGTTCTACAAAGCTTTCGACGAGTGAATATTTCTCTTCTTTCTTTCCATCGATAAATCGCGTATCTCTTAGTAACATTCAACTAAATTTTACAAATTCCACCATAGGCAGAGTAATTCTATAGCCGAAAGATAGAAAAAAAGAAAAAAATGGAACAGCGAAAGAACCAAGTCAATTTCCCTCTTTCATCCAGTTTCAGAGCGAAATACGACATATATGATATTTTCATGCTTCAATTTACGATCAAAGGGTATTCAAAGTCGCAACTTTTTATCGAATCGAAACTCCCAAGCTGCATGTTTCACGCAGAGGAAATGGGAGAAAGAGTTACATAAACACTGATAAGTGAGCCAGTGAGAAGTTAAATTGATCGATTCCATTTTTAAACAAGTTTTTTCGTTCTAAGATCCGATCGACTAAATCGCTACACTCACTGCTGATATTTATTTGAATTTATGTTTTTATAGAGCGCGACGAAGGAGGAGAACCTAGACAGAAATTTATTTTACTTACTGAACTATTAATAGCTGCTAGACTTTGCATATTTGTACACTTTCGCGCGTATTTTTACATCTTTCAATTTACCGTAAAACCTTATTCACATTGAACTCTTCAGAAACCAAACGATTAATCTCAATGGAGTCAACCTTCTTTACAAACAAGGTATTTCTATATTGCAACTATTTTGAAACATATACATGTATGAAATATAAACATATTTTTCATCCTAATTCCGGACATTCTTTTCACATGGATTTCGTCAAAATTATGCGGCCTTGCGATTAAAAGAAATTTTCTCGAGAAGTGTCGCGATTAGGCAACTTATTGGTATTAACAGATTATTAACAGAAAGACAAAATAAACTCCGTTACACAAATCGGATGATCAAGTTTTCGGAGGAGAAAGAGAAAGAGACAGAGAGGGGAAGAGAGAGAGAGAGAGAGAGAGAGAGAGAAACAAGATTTATTGAAGGGAGGATGAGGGAACGGAAACACTTTGAGGAAACACTTTGAGCTCTATGCTTCGACCTGTCCAGCCGCCAATCGAATTAGCGTGCCATCCAGCATTGATTTTGCGTCCATATCGTGGAACCATGCCGTATTTATTGTTTACCAGGTTTCCTGTGTCCTATGAATTTCAGTTTTTCCGCAAGATGCCGCAAGATGCAGCTCGTTTTCCTTAGACTCCGATGTGAAATCGCGCGAAAAAGTAAGAATGAAGGCGTTTCCATTGGATCGCGATTGCACTTTATCGTATTAATTACCTCGACATTACAGCGTAGTCCTAGAAAATCGTATTAATCGAGGTAATCCGATGCAATTGATTCACGGCCAGCGTACTGCTGCGCATCACGCGAGTCGTCTCAATTATTGAATTGCTCGTTGCGAAGTATTGTAGCGGAACCTCGGAAACGAAATTAACGATGTAATTGGGGACAGGATGCATTGTAACGATGGAAAATATTTTAGTTATAACAGCTAATTCGAAGGTTGAAAAATATCGATCGAACTGTTTGCTGGTGTTCGCCCAAGGATTCGAACATGTAGGGGTATAGTGGTTGAACAATTAGATCTGGTCATATCTGTTAATTTTTCTGTCGTTATTGCATAATTCATTGTATTCTTTGGTTTACTATATACACGTATCCCGTTTGATAAATTATATTTCTAATTTTCGTTAATAATATTAATACTTTGCATTCGAAGGTTTCATTTATTCATATTACCAGATACTCCAAGTAATTTCAGTAGAAAGAACGTGTTTTCGTATAATTGGTTAAATATATGCGTAGAATGAAGAGTCATAGCCGCATCACTCGTCACCTACTCACTCACTCACTATCATCGCGCAGTGCGATACGATTTTGCTTGGTAGTGTAATATATCTTCGGCCAATACGTCGGTTTATTTTTCTGATTGTATCTTACCTGTTCGTTGCAAGAATACGTGAGATAATTATGATTTGACAGGTTAAGGACAAATTTTTAATTTATTGATTTATTAAATTTTTAATTTATTAATTATTTAATTTATTTGATATTATTAGCGGAGCCCTCGATTGCGAAGGGTTATAGTAGCGTCGAATAAAATTGAAATTGTTAATAGATCATTTTTTGATATTATATTTCAATGGATCTTCGTGGAAATTGGAATAATGTCTGATTCTATTATTTATCTTAGAAAACTTGAAAAATTAATTAATTATTCGTATCGAATTAGTAATATTCGTTTGTTTGTAAAATGTACTTGTCAAGATAGTATTATATAAAAATGCTGAATCTCGACAGGTTAACTTCTCATGTGAGTTTTCACGAAGCTTGAAAAAATAGAATTTGTAATTAGTGTTATTTGCAACAGACATTTATTTTCCCTGAAACCTATGTAGGTCACAAATATTCCTAGTAGCAATGCGTGTGAACTACATTCGCTTCTCTATGTACGTACATATGTACTCTCAAAATTTCATTAAAATCGTTCTTACGTTATTTTAAAATCCATTCTAAAATCGATTCTATGGTGACAACCAACGGTGTAACTTTATAATTCGACGAAATTTTCCAATGCATTTCAAACAGACAAATTTTTACAATCCCAATATAGAGAAGGTATAAAAATAAAATAGTTATTTTTCTTGCTCGGTTCTAGATGAGAACAATAAAAGTTGCGTGGACAGTGATTAAATTGCTTTAAGGAAAAACCTCCTATTTTTTGTTTTATATATTGACTTTTTGTTGCAATATTTTCCAAGAGCTTCGACTGGCATCGAGTCGTATAAAATCGTAGAAAAAGGCGCTAGTATTCTTTATAGTTGCATAGCTTCCATCATCGCCTGGGTAATAGGCCTCGCTTCGTCTTTGACGCGACAATCTCGTTACCAAGACTTCGATTTTCGAGTTGCTTAATGCGATATCGACATCAGAACGATGCCTCGACGAGCAATTCATCAAAAAAGTTTTTTAAATTTTATTCGTGTAATCTCGAAAGTGACTCGATATTGACCAAGAATAATACGATGTTTCATTTATTTGTCGAAGCTTGGGTGAAAATTTTCCGCCGACAGATTTTTGATTGCAACCAACGACATTTGAAATTACTGACACGAGAAATAGAAATTTATTGTCATAACTAGCAACGTTGTAAATTGTTCGTATTTGCTTTGATACGAAGATGAATTGGAAATTATTAAAATTTAACAATTTAATAGCATTTACAATTATTCGTATTATCTCATTTAATTATATCATAATTGACAATACAGAAGTGCCACTGTTTCTGTATACCTAAATATATTATGTAGTATCGTTTGTTTTTTTACAATAACTGTGCAATTCCATCGTATTGATGCCTTTTCTACTGTAATTCTACTCCTAACTAATTACATTGAATCAACGTCAGTCATTCGCATAATAACAATTCTATTCCCTGATATTCCCAACCCGAAAGCAAATATCCTCTTCCAAATTGTTGCGTATGTATAACCATCCGATTTCTATAGTGATATATTAGCCGTACTGTATTATGTGGATTCTTCGTTGTACGAACGTAAGTAGTCAAGTGAAATTTGTGATGTTCCTTGATCTATGTACGTTACGATCAGTTTGCAACAGGCAACGGCAGTTTTCCCGAGTCGTTGCACGTTCAGCAAGAAATTAATCAGCAGTGAAGAAAAATATAAAGTTCCCCTGTATTTCTAACTTTGTACTCTGTAATGTCACGGTTTCTACTCTTTCATCCATAGTTCACACTTTAAGAAAAATTAATCGATTACATTAATTACGTTGCTTAAAATCATCGAATTTATCTAGTCGGTTAAGCGTGTAAAATCGACGAACTGAAGATTATTCAATGAGAAAACTCGACATTACCAAAATGAACGTTTGCCCATGTTGAAGTAACATTTAAAGGATGAACGCGATACTCAGCGTCGAGTCGAAAATGTTTCGAGTTCGAGTTTCTATTCGCCTCCATATGAACCCATTGAATAATCGATACGAGTTGCTCGTTACACGGTAATTCCTTGCTTGCAAATTTGAAAGTCACCCCCATAGACCCTGTTAATCGGTCAGACTAGCGCAGAGACGCGTTTCATTTGCTATAATTCGATCTTCGGACGGTTTAGTTATCGTCGCATTTTGACGCTGCTTACCAGCAGATTAATCTCTAACAAACAATTGATAGGCGTCACAAACAGACCAGTTGCTTCGTAGTTAGCGAGTCTCTGGACGTTCAGAATACGAGGATCCAGCTGATCCACCATTACAATTAATCGGATTAATTCTCACTCCCTCTCGCCAAGGGATATATGTAATTGATTTTCTGAATCAGGGATGGCTATTCCGATAATATACTGTAAATATAAAATATAGCGAAAATACATAGTAAATCGAATTTTTCCTTTTCATTTCTTAACTTTATCTGTTCTCAAGATACATAGCTTTTGCAGTTTTCCGTAATGGGACAGAAAGCGGAACGTCTTTAGGCTACCATCTTTTTCTTTTTACAATTTAAATTCGTTTCTTCAATGTCCGTTAGAACATTTTCCAGCCAATATTTTCTAAAATTTCACACGTATCCTTCCTTCGCTATAAGACGCGAGATACACGTGTACTTCAGCATCGACGTGTCTTCAACTCATCGACGCCTCTTTCTCGGCGTTTCCCATAGTCCGTTTTCCATTCTGTCCGCGTTTCAACCCCCGGCCACATTTTCTGTGCAACGTGTACACACATCCAAATATGGGTTGACTGCGGCACGGGAAAACTCAGCGTTAGAAACGAACGAAGAAACGCCTAACCATCGTGAAAGCGATGTGAACGCGGAAATCGGACGAGGCGAAGTTAATTTCGACTATCAGCCAGCTTTGGGCAATGAATCTCGACGATTTCCGCGAACATATTGGACTTATCTGCTCCAGCACGCCTTACAATCACGATAACACCTTCTGTTGCACGCACGTGAACACGCAACCCCCTCGTTACCCTCGAAACGAGCGGTCAGAGATCCGTGAACAAGATTGAAATTCGTTACGGTTACGGAAGCCGTTTACGAGCCTATGGATTACGAGGGTCGTTTCAAAGAATGCAGTGAGCGATCCCATGGAGCGTAATTCTTAGCCCATTAACGGGCAACGTTGCGTTAGCGAATTTCATCTGTCACCTTTTCCCCAATGAATTTGCGTTATCGAATTCTATTTGTTAACATTATCACCACGACAAGCAATTCCAAGGATGAGCTTCGCGTTTACCTTGTCTCTACTTTTTCTCTCTGGATTCTACAATTTCATGAGTTTCAAAGGATGTGGATAAAACGGCATTATGAGAAACTGTTGGTTGATTCTTCATGGGTTAACGTAGTTTTGAAGAAATTCTTCCAGGAACCGGGAAGAATATTAAACATTGAAATCGGATACAGTACCAATTCTGAGAACTTTGAAAATGACACGGTACCACAATGTCGCTATAGAGCCCAATATAATGTTACTCTAGAGGCTTTCACTGCTCGAATTGTCACAATTATTTTTTATACTTCCGATCCTTGATCATGCCAAAGCGTTATTTTTAAAAAATAAAATATATAATAGAAGTGTGTATAGAACTGTTGAAAGGATCCGTGTAACAGACTTTCGTCGATGATCTATACAACTAAAATTCTTAATATTAAATTCAATTCGTAGAATATTCAAATCTATCTATAGTTTGATTGAATCTTCGATTATAAATCGACGTAAAATTTTTGGATACTACAAGCGTAGCCATCGTTCAGTATCTCGTAAACGTCTGATGAAGAAGTACATGTTACAAGGCTTATACGTAAAATCTATAGAACACCTGAATATAACTGACTTCCCAATATTTCAATATTCCAGGTCCCATAGCTATATCGGATGTCGATTAATACGAAACATGAGAAGTCAATCAATCGATATGTTCAATGGCACGTAATCTTGATAAAAGCTGTACAAACTTGCAGTCCTTTCCTTGTTTATAACGGGAAATTGAATACTTTGTAATTAAATTGTAGAAACAGAAGCAATAAAATGTTACGTGGCCTGTCGCAATAACGTAACGAATCGATATAATGGTTGCCACAGATTAATTAATTAATATCAATCCCGCGATCCTCCATCGCAGCTGTCTTTATTTCCGCGTAGTTTGTATCGAATTCGTCGCGTTTCGTCGTGAGAAATCTTCAGCCGTTCCAAAAGTTTCGTAAAGATTAATCCTTCATAATTGAAGAGCGGAAGTAGATAAAGTTGCCAATATCGAAACTAAAGTTTTCTGGGAAACGACTGTTTATGAGAAATTGTTTGTTTATGGGAATGTTATTTATTAGAAAAATATAACGATACTTATTTATTACGCATATTATAATACTTTATATAATTTTACGATATCTCTATTCTATCGTTTCAAAGAGCTGTTAATTAACGATAAAAAAAATATCTTCTTTATATCTTAAGAGAAGATATGTAAGTCCATTATGTAGTTTGCTTAAGAAGGTCAGTAGAGATTTTCTTATCTGATGGGATAATTGAGGCAGATTTATCTACGCACATGTTCAAGCACGATAGAGGGAGTTTGCTGGCACATGGTGCACACAGTCTAATTTAGGGAACTAATCGTATAACATACATCATACACAACCTATATCTCGTATGAAACGTTAAAAACTGTACGAATTATTATGATTACACTTCCCTTCATATTTAGTGATATTAACCTTCATACAAACAACCTCTTCAAGGAAAAACAAAATTCTTTTTCGAAAATGGCACTTCCAATTCTTCTTATTCTCACTATTTAATTGCTAGCCGTATCAAGTAACAACGAAAAAAATAATAATATCTAATCGTTAAGCAGGTCCATATTTTTGGGGATACAATTAAAAAAGTAAATCGTCGGTGGAATATTGTTTCACCTATCAAGAATTTTGGAAGATATAATTAGAAAGGTACAACCTGGGTAGAAAATTGTACTCCTTATCGAGCATTTTTGAAAATATAATTGAGAAAGTGGAATCTGGATAGAAAATTGTTTTACCTACGAAGCATTATAAAAAGTAAGTTTAATAAAACTATACCTTGGATAGTTCATATATTTTTTCATATTATACGCATTCGTTAAAATTTTACACTCCCAAACATCCTGCTATACTTGCACAAAAAAGCGCAGTCTAGTAATATCCCCCTCACTGCTCCTCGCATTTTCTTTCTAATCATCTCTCGTTCGCTTTTCCTGATATTATTCTCAGCGTAAGTTCAGAGTGGCGGTTTTTAAGCTCAGGAACGCGCGGCTGTTCGTTAAATGAAATATCAAACGTAAGAATTGCCGCAGTCTTAACGCGAGATAATTCATTTCGTGGCAAAGAGCGCACGTCGTTGAATATTAATTCATATCTCATATAAGTTGCGAATAAAAAAAGCAGATAAAAGAGGACAAAAATCCGATAATTACCGCGAATCTTTACGCAATTTCAAGAAGTACAAAAGAAATTTGTTTGTAAGCATGCTACTAAGTATTATTAGAAGTACTGTACTTTCGATATTTTACATATTCTTGCATATTTTCTACATTTTTCTGTATTTTTGTATCCTTAAGCTTTCCGTAAACGCGTAAACGTCTGCGCTCTGACAATGACAAGGAAGATTCTACTGATAAAAATAAAGCATCGAATTTCACCGAACTCTCAGAAATGTAATTCTCAGATCACATAAATTAAAAAGAAAGAACAAAAGAAAATACAAATATATATATATATATATATACATACGTAGCCACAAATCAATTTGGATCACGACAGATAAAATAGCTGGCAATAATGTCTCCACGAACATTATCATAATTTATTGGAATTTACATAAAAGCCAAAGAATGCTATTGTTTCAATGACACGGCGTTTTGTCGAGTTAGATAAATATGAATTGTGTGTTTGAACAAGTGTTCGGTCGTGTTTCACGCGACGAAAAAGGAAATCACAAGACAAGGTATCGCCTCGTTGGAAGCAACAAATCGCAATACGAGGGTGGAAAGTGGGTGATACCGGGAGGATTACGAGGGATGAGAAATCTGTCGAGAGCGTGAAAGGCTCGCAGTCACCGGGTTTCTCCAGTTCTGTCGCTTTTAACGCCGCGTTCTTCCGCTTCGAGGATAGAAGCTGCGAAATATCGAGGCCATTGTCCAAAGATTTTCAAGAATATCCGATGCAACGTCTTGAAATTTACGAGAGCAAGTCTGATAAATTCTTATCTCTGGTCCATTCGTGGCCAATTTTTTAATACCCTCGTAACTTGTAACGACAAATAAAAATATTGGTACAGGCCAATTTTTTTTTTTTGGATAAAATCTTGTGTGAATTTACAAAAAATACGATTCTTCGTTTAATTTTTTTCCCTTATTGTCTTTACATATTTGGAGTTTAAACGCGTTATAAGTACGTTTTTTTTTTAACATGATTACGTAGAATTCTTATTCTGAATAAATTATTTGTTTCCGCTTCATAACTGTTTCTAAATTACAGTGCATTTAATCTTGAAATGCACAGTAACATTTTATACTTTTTACGTTCTAAGGAATTTTCAGGATCGGTTAAAAATTAAATTACGGTAATGGTAATACTCAATATTAATGTCAGACGTGGATACTTCACTGTTTTGTATAATAATTTGTTATCTTGGCATCGATCAAAGTATTTAATATACAAAGCGTACAGATTAATAAGAATTTTAATTAATCCTTCTTCTATAGTATTCACCGTTCTTTTCGAGCTCGTACCATTTCAAATAGACTTTCGAATAGATTTCAAAGATTTGTCTGTTCAAATAAAACGCGATCTTTTTTATTTCCCTATCAGTCGTCCCGTTACTGTTCCGTTGTTTCCAACAGATTGCAGATTCGTTTAAAAAACATTTGTAACGAAAAACAAACCCCCTCGCAGAAATGTTATTCAATATCGCATTTATAACTTTCATAGACATCCTCCTCTCATTGCTATCATTGTAAACAGATTGAAACTTCGTTTGCAAACACTCGCGATTAAAAAAAAAAGAAGAATTAATCTTAAACAATTTTATCTTGTGTTCCATTTATAATTTTCATAATTGTCTTCCCGACGTTGTATCATTTTAAATGGCTTTTTTCTATCCATCTATGTTGCAGCGAGATCAACGGTCCTAATTACTAAATTGCACGATGTGTTCATACAAATTCACTTTTTATGAACGCGATGAAACGAAATGAAACCTAAGTAGAGATTTGTTTTCTCATCAAGTATAACGAGTTTTATACTTTGGATAGATTGCCTCGTTGTGAGAAGGTCTTAATCGTTTATAATTGCGATTAAGTAATTGCAATAAGTCATATTTTTAAGAAACGTTCTCACATGCTGTCACACACTCTAATTAGAAAAGGGTCATGAAACATTCGGTTTATGATATTATTTGTTTGTAAATCTTCCTGCTTCCGGAAACTTTTTTAAATATGAAAATATTTATATATAAAATGAAATATTTTTTTCAATATCAACACTTCTTGCGTTTATGTTGTCCTAGTCAGAATTATATTATTTCGTGTATCCTGTTGCTTTTTATATGATAGTCCTCTCGTTGGCCGCGGATTCGTTATCAAGCCCGAGGCCCTCGTCACTAGTGTCACTATCGACAATAAAGGTACCACACCCGCGACCGGACGATGGAGAACTCCAACACGGAATCGCAAGCTCCCGCGAGCCCTGCCCGGGAGGGCGCCTCGGCTTTCCGGACCGGAGATGTGACTCGAAGCCAAACGCACCGGCGGCGGCACCAGAGGCGAAGAGTTAGAAAAACGGGCGGCGGGGCAATTTAGCGCTGGGTGGCGAAGTGGCGGCATTACTTGATAAAGTGGCGCGGGGCGTATTAACCCTCACCAAGGGTCGAAGTGGTGTCAGCAGGAGACACTCGCCGCCACCGCCCTCATCTGCTGGGCTCTCGCGCGGTGGAAACGTTTTAAGCGGCTAGCGCCACGAGTGACATCGTCGGTGAAACAATTCCAAAACCATACGCAGGTGGCAACTTGCCCCGCCGTGGAGGTCATTAGCGAGCTCCGGAAACAAACGATGCTGGTCACCCGCCCCCTGGACCAAGTGTGGCCACTGCGGTATTTACGGACATCCGACATTCGAATGCCGCAAGAGGGCGAAGTGGGAACCGAAGAAGGACCCCCGACGCCCGGAGGAAAGCCGACCGGCTGCACCACCAAAAGCGTTGTGCTTTCACTGCTACATGCCGGGACACATCGCGTCTCGCTGTCCATCGCGGCGAGAAGAAAAACATTGCCCCGAGGACGAGCGCCGGGTCGATGCCTGCGTGGTGGAAGCCCCGACGGGTAGACTAAGCCAGCAGGCCACACACGAGGACGTGTAAGTGTCAGGATGGCCGAGGCGGAGACGAAAGGACGCCGGGGCCCCTCTGGAACTTCAGGACAACACCCTAACCTTGCAACCTAGACCCTAATATAGCCATAACGAAACAATCGCAAGTCCAAACCGATAGCAATCGTACGTCGATCGGAGGATCGTGTGTACTGAGACACTCGACCGGAGTCTTGTTTCGGTGGCGTCGTTGGGATGACGAGCAGTCTTGCTAGAGAGCTGATCGGTGAAGGAAGTCGAGTGCCTTACGAGCAGGGAGTGGTGCACGTGTGAGTTAGAGCAAGGGAACCTGTCCTCCTGTTGGTCACGGATTCGTTATCAAGCCTGAGGCCCTCGTCACTAGTACGCTCCCAATATTTTCTATTTGAGAAAACATACTTGTTGCTATTGCAACTACAAATGTTTTTACAGTCGACGCTTTTGCCGTGAATCATTGGCTAATATGTAAAATCGAGAAAAAACATGGTTTATTGTGATGGAAATGTGAAAAACCGCAAAACCGATATAGAAGGGAAAATAAAGGAAAGGAAGGTAGGGATAAGTAGAAGCTTGGGGCCAAGTTTAATTCACTGAAACCGAGCTGCTTGTATTATCACAAAACAAAATTGCCAGTACGTCATTTCCGTACTCTCGTCCTCGCGAAAATGGTTTTGCTCGTTAAGAAAAAACGAAGAGACAGGGAAGAGAGGAAAAAGCAGACGGAGAGCGCTTTTAAAAAGCTGGCGAACCGTGTGTTACCACAACGAGACACGCGGTGCTATTTGTCGCTTTAAATTGTGTCGCAACTCGTTTTTGAGATCTTTGCCAGGGACGCGTTAAAACACGCTGCAAATATATTTCTGGCTTTTCTGGGGTTTAACTGAAATATGACAAATAACGTTGTAAAACATGTACTTATGACTTACAGAGTAATTGAGTGTACAAAATATATAGTATACAAAATAGCCAGCGATTTAGGGCTTTAAAAGATCAAAAGGAAAGAAAAGGAAAGAAAAGAAGAAAGATAATATGTTGTGGCAGTTTAAGTCGATCTAAGAAAATAGATAAAGGGAGGGAGGGGCAAAGCTAGTTAATCTGGAAAGAATCCAAGCGTCAATTTCAAGCATTTACAGAGAATCAAGCAGGCTGGTTAAAGTCGTGAGTTGAGCAATTATCCCGCGTTAGGTTCAATCAGGTTAGTCCCACGCGAAATTGATCCAACCATGCGAAAACGAGTGTATTCTGATTTCTGTCGCAGATACTTCTGGCTAGTGCAGTACCTACACGGTGGTTGTTGAAATAGCCGCTTCTCATCTATTTTCCGCAGCGCGGACATCATCCTTTGATCCCTTACGACTAACGAAGTTTTCGAAGATGTACGACAGCTTGAGATTCTACTTGAAAATGATCATGATTGCGGTCTGTGTGCCGTCTGCTCTTTTTTTTGTCCTTTCGTAAGACTGGTAATTTGATACTGATTAATTATGCGATCGAAATCCTATATAATGGCTACAAAAAATATTTGCATCATTATTCTCGTTTCCTAATGAATCGCTGTTTTAATCAAGTTTTATATTGCATCAAATTTCTGTAGTTACACGAAAATACTAAATTATAGAAAAATTGATATACACGGATTTAATTAATTGATAAATTAGTCAATATATAGGCATTATTATTTATTATATTATATATTATAGGCATTATATATTAGTAATGTATATATACACTTTTGAATTTTAGCTTTCTATTATTCTTATATCCTTTAAACGTCATTTCAAGCTACAAGCGACTTTAACTCAAATAGCTCGATTTCAAGTTCTAACGTATACTGTAAAGCACACTTGCGAAGTGAAACAGTAAACACGATATGAAAACTCTCTCCCCAGTAAGAAATCGAATATCCAACTTCAATCGCGCTTCATCGATGAAGCATCAATGCTACGTAGAAGCATCGTGGCAGCCGCAATGCGGATCCGTTGCGGATCCGAACAAAAATTTCCTGGCACGATCGTTTTCGTAACGCTATTAACCGTTTCAGTATCAGGGATGTTTTAAAAATCCGTATCGGATTGTACCATGAAGCGCAATAGCGCTTCGTTTATTTATTTACGAGAAGTGCCGATCAACTCGATTGCACTGCTCTTTTTTTTGTCGAAACATACCGTTCAACGCGTTCACGCTTCACTTCATCAGCTATATCAGAAACGTTACACTAAAGAGTCAAAAGGTTGCCAAATATTCGTGCTTTACCTTTTGTTTGTGTGACGTTCTGTAATTGGTTTTCCAATTCAAGAGGTGATTTATACATTAGTTTTTTCTTTATTTGGTTTACGATTATTTGAAAGAAAAGTAATTACGAGAGGAAACTCTGATAGACTAGTGACAAGCTACGTTCGGAACCGAGCGCGTTGTGAATTGACAATCGTAACCAAACATCGCGACACAGTTCACCACACTACGCGTACAGCATGAGCACGCTGAGTGGCGTTGAAACGGTTAACGTAACTGCGCGTACGACCGTCGAATGGCAAAGATATTCAAGCTGAGAATCGTTTTCAGATGCTATAAACAACAGCTGTGCTGACTTTCAAGGAGAAACCATTCGACATAATCTTACGTTTGAGCCGGGACCTTCGGTTTGCAGTTTCTGCGTCTGCTATAATTCGAGGCTGAAGTGGTGCCAGTCGATCGTATGCGACGTAGTGAGTATATGCTCATTACTTAAACACTTAACACAACCAGAGAGAAACTAAAGCACACCGTTAACGCTTGCACGCTGGTCGTTAAAGCACATGCTACGCGAATAGGGTACACAGCGATTCATCTAACTTGCCTTGAATTACTTTTACAAAGAGAAACATGGACAAGAATAATTTTTTGTTACGAGTCGTTTAATTTATTCGTTCGTTAGAACGATTGGTCTGACAAATTCAAAGTCTTGTTCCGTATAAATATTTTTAAACAAGCACGTCATAAGCTTTGTATATTTTTTTTATCGCAACGAAACTGTTCAGAGAAATGTTGAAATTATTAATTACAAAAGAAGACATTTACGTTGTAAAAATGTTAGCGAAAACATTTGTGAAAAAGTTACTTTGTTATAAATTCTACAAAAAGAAATATTGAAAATCACGTCCCATTTATTCAGTTGCACGTATGAAAAGCATTTTGCATTCGCGCAAAAAATCCCTTAAGGATACATATTTTACAATAATTGGAGTGTCAAAGTTATTACGCGGATTGGCGTGCCTTAACCACGTGCCTTTTAATGAAACTAGGTTATTCATTTGTTATTCGTTCCTAACTTTCAACTTTATGATTTTTGCGGAATAAAATTTTATATTCCGGTTCAGTTTATAAATGATTCATTTTGAATTTAATAAAATTAGAGTTACAGCAGTGCAATTTAATAAAGAACAAATAATCATTTGTACTTTATTAAAATGTTCTTTTAGCGTCTCGTTTTAATATTTCTCTAATAATATTTTGTTAACCGTTATATTTAAATGAAGGTTTTCAAAGCAGAGACGTACTTTAACGTAGGAAATGGACGTACATTTATAATGAGAATTCAGAAGCATAAATATTTCATACAAAAATAAATATTCCCCATGTGTAAATAGCTACGTTATGACTTTTATATGTATCTAACGTTTTTCCATGCAAGGTAACGTATATTTGCTTCTTCGCTTCTTCGCTTCTGAGTAGTAAAACCTGGCATTCATGCGGCTGATAGGTAGTTACGCGCTGACAACGAAAAACATAAAATGAATAAAAAACATGAGCCATCCTATAAAAAAAATAAAGCTGCTTTTATCTTTCATTACATATTCGTCAGAATATTGTTAATAAATATTTAAGTTCAGATTTCAGCTTAAATAAATGCATAGGATTGGACATTTATTTATATATGTATCTGTGAACGCTTTTTGACATAAAATTTTTATAACGACTAAAATGACATATTCCGATATTAAATTAATTTGATGAGAATAAAAACTGAATTATTTAAACGAGATTTTGTATGAAGTTACATTTATTGGGAAAAATTCATTCTTTTATAATATGATAAAACGAGACTCATAATAGACACTGTATAAATCATTTCATGGAATATTATGTGTATGTACATGTGTTCTACGCTTTTATTATAAAAATGCTAAATGAACGTAACGATCAAATGCATCGACAAATGTATTGAACATATCGATTGTTATTTTGAAAAATTGATTATCTTTTATTTGTTTCGAACTACAAATTGATCGAGACATTCGTGTTTGCTAAATTGCGAATTTAACGCAATGAAGTCGTCTGAATGTCTTACGAGCATGTAAATATAGCGTCGAATTAACAGGTCAATTACTTGAGGTTGGAACTGAAAGAAAGAGAAAGATGGAGGAGGTCTTGCCTTTGAATGCTGGACACTTCTAAAGCCCACAGTTCGCTGAAATTGCCAGAGAATTCAATTACATGGCAAATTAAACCATTGAACTGAATCTGTTTCCAATCGTGAGCTTGGAGGTTCTACCCTTTGAATTTTTAAACCAGTCAACCTTCTTTTGTACGTATGGTAACGAATATAATTCATAAACTAATGAGGTGTGTAATTCAATTGAAAGCTCTTTTCACTGAATTCAGTTTAGACTAAGAAAAATGATATAATAACGAAATTATCAATTTACAATTTATAGAACGTATACTTTATTCGAAAGTGAAGTTTATTACTGCAAATATTAGTTGGCTATTTATAGCCTGTTTGAAAAGGTGATTTAATTTCGATTGATTTTCGATAAGTTTTTGTTGGTTTACTCGGGTTAATTAATCTCCAATAAAATAGAAATACCAATCCGGTAGTATAATTGCTTTCTTGCTTATTACTTTTTTACTAATTAGCGATGCACGATTCCCCACCAGTAAATATTTTTCCATCGGGAGAAGTCAGGTCGAGAGATGCAAGATTTATACGCTCGTTCTGTCAGTTATCCTATTGTCAAGTTATAGAACATTATGGAAATTGCCAATTAAAGTCATAAAAAACAAAAAATAAGGAAGTTCGTTAAAATATGTGATTTTCCAATCAAGATATAGAATTTATTCGAGTAATATAGATTACGGTAGAGATGGTGACGGTAACAATGAGTGGACTGATTCTTCGTGCGAAAACAAATTGGAAGCGCGGAGCGATGTATTGTTTCAGCGAATATCGATTTTAAAGCACGGTTTTAAAGTACGTGTGCGTTTGACTAGGTGTGTTAATTAATATTGCTGTCTGATTTTCGATATGTAAATACAATATCTACATATCTTTAAACTTATGATAATTGAACTAACAATTTTTTTAAATTTAAATTAAACATGATAATTGAACTAACAATTTTTTTAAATTTAAATTAATATTTATCCTTTTAAATGCAACAATTTTTTTTAATAATAACTTCGCGCGTAAGTCAGCTGCGCACATATTTGATCGTTCTTTAAAGCTTGAATCTCTGCGAAGAGAAAAAATCTTTCAACCAACAAGAACTGGTTCTACGTTTTCTATCCATTTCCTTCCAGATAAATCTCTCTATCTAAAATCCTTATTTCCGTATTTCCTTGAAAAGGTTAAAGTCGTTTTGTATAAAATCCAACGTAGAGAAGAAGGAAGATCCGCAAAAGATTCTTTCAGCTTTCCCTATGTTTGAGCTCGAATCAAAGCAATCCTATTCCCAATAGGGTGACTATGCGTTTAACTTCTCATAGAATCTCTCTGATTCCGTGTGATACCTTCGGTGTTTTTGAAGTATGTAATTGATGTCGTAACGTCGACGCTTTGCAGTGCGAATTCAATTTTGAGTTACAATTTCCCTGTTTGCGTGGCAAAAGCATAAAATCGATAGCGCACGTTTCGATAAACACGTTTTCTTTGCTGATGGCGCACTGTAAATATAAATATTTGAATAAATATCGCGAATTTCATGTTGCTAAAAGATTTATACTATTTATTCGTAAATAACTGTTGGATATGTTTAAGTTGAAACCACTGCATTAGGTCTTTTTTCTTGTTTAAAATTATTTGTATTGGTAAATTGAATGAAAGTTCTAACATGTAATTTGTTCTTCTTTTATAAATAGTTTACGGAGGATAAAGCGTGGGTAACTCACGACTGTCGCGATCATGACATTATACATACCTATGTATAGCACGTATACTAAGCTAACTAAAATAGCAAGTCAGAGAAATGGAAACTTAGGAAAATCTAAAGGAAGATAAAACGTTCGAGCCTTGCCAGGAATATAAGATGCTAAGTAATCTTCCTAAGTAATCTCCTCCAGCTTTTTTTAGTTTGATCAATAATTATTAGTACATGTTAGGAAAATAAATAGAATTTTTGTTCTCAAGCGAGGTATAATTTAAATTTTGTATGTACACAAAAATGTTAAATATCTGTAATAAACATGGTATAATCAATTTTTTTACATAAAATTATATGGTATAGGCTATTGTTATTTAAACATTTTAAATTGGATGAAGAAAAAAATGACGCAAATAAAACGTAGGACATTTTAATTAAAGAGACTAATATAGAGATTTATCTGCTTAACTGTGATTAAATCATCTCCACTTAACGCTCTACCTCTTCTATTAATTATGCTTCGTTAAACTATGATTACAGAGGATGGGTTTTTTGATAAAATGACATTCTGACAAATATATATAGATCGATATATATATCGATATAGATAGACAAATATATAGATTCTTACAACAGTAGTTATGAATGAACAGTAGTTATTGTATCAATTCCGTTCTTCAGAAGCTTCATTTGTGAAAAGACAATTCGCCAGAATATGGGTTCACTGTAGTTATAGCTATAGGATTTCAATCTAGTTGACAGACTTGCTTTACGTAGAGAATATCTGTCTCTTGTTCTACCTTATCGCGATTCTCTCCTCATCTTATACGCTTTGTCGAGCAAAGTAATATTGGCAGATATCTCGGCTCTGGTTACAATCATTAGTTTCCGCCTAAACGGTTAGAATCACATAGCTCGCGCTCTACTCTCGTTTATTCAACATTCAGGCCATATGGTCGCATGCGACGAGTTTTCTGTTAATTCCGACCGATTACAATACCTTTCTTTCGTTTACAAGGAACGACGAGACTGGCAGTTGCGTGATTTCCAATGCAAAAGCCGCGATATCTGCTCGATAACCTAACCTCAACCGATTTTGTTGTACTATTCTTATGTGGACTTCGTTTGTACCACTTTCGTAACAAAAATAGAATACGTAGAACACAGCATTCCGTTATGCGATATTGTCGATTCCTATCATCCGAAAAATCAGAGATAATTTTTTCCCTACAGTTGTACATTTGTGTGAAAAATTACGAACATAAAGTTGTTTGGTGCATGCACAGTCCTCCCCTCCCCTGCATTTGCGTGGACATGCTAGAAAGATTCACTTTTCCACGGTGAAACTGTATGTATTATAATTTCATTTTTACAAAGGTCGAACATCCTACTATGCATAATTTTAATATTAATATAAGCAGGTTTCGTGTTAAGTATTACATCTGACGTATAAGCACACGTGTGTACGAGCCTTGGTTTTAAATGTCTTATAGTAGACACCGAAAAGATTATTCAGTTGGATATCTGACTCAGCATCAATATTTTACTAGGAGATAACATGTTAAGAACACGTTGGTGGATGGCATGGGAGATGATGAATGAAGACATACTTCTGTGAGATACATAAAATAGTAGTCAGAACGTATTTTGGCGCTGGGGGACAGCAACAGCTGGTGATACTGTCATACACCTCCATTTATAAACTTTCGAAAATCGATGTGACCTTCAAACTTTAGTGTATTCTGTTTCACAGCACAAAATGTTTCCGAAACGTACGTTTATTGTTACAATGAACTTGACTAATGGCTCTGAAATACTATCCTTGAAAAAACAATGGGGGAATTGGAGCAAAAAAAAAGAAGGAAATAAACAAAGACCTTGTTGGTTCGTAAAAATAAAATATGCTACAGGAAAAACTTTTTCCAACGGATTGAGATGCGACGAGCTTTAAAAGCTATGACGCGAATCGAGCGTTTGTCTACAAGAGCGCATTTTCGGTGGATATATAGATATACATGTATATGTGACGAAATATACTAAAGCAATATTGACCCTTTGTCGCTGAAAGTATCAAACTACAAAACTTCCTTTCAAATTTTCAGAATAAGGAAAGCAGGATCATGATAAATAATTGGAACATAATTAAAAATAATATATCTTCTCTATAAGATAATGAATACATTGGTTCATTTAATTTTTATGGATATTCAAACGCTTCTGTGAAATAAAACGTCAAGATTATAGAGTATAAAATTCATAGCTATGAAATAACTAAAACTCTGATGTATTATTAAAAATATACGCTAGGTTGTATGTAGTGATACATACAAAGATTACATGTACAAACCCATAATTAACACAATGCTACCGCAACCATTCTGCAATCTACCTTGCCCAAAACACTCTTCCAGTCACCTCCAAACTCTTCAATTCTCTCCATCTAACCACCCACAAACTATTCACAAACATGCAATTTTCGATAAAAGAAGAACTTATCGTCAGTTGTCCTTAACATCTCGTTCATTCATTTGGTCCCTATCCCCCTCTTTCCTCCCACTGTGATGATCGCACTACATTTTTCCACATTTTCTACATTTTTCTCTATTCTATTCTCTGGATGACCTGAATTCTCGAGCAGTCGAGTGACGATTGATCTGTACAATTGATCGATTTCTTTTTACTACAGCCATGCAGGAAGTTTCGTCTTGGGAAACGATGTTGTGAATTTGAATGTCTGGATCACGTAAAGAATATTACCGGAAGTGGCAAAATTTATGTCTTTGATTATGAGGAATTCTCCAGCTCCTCGACTCAGCGGCAAACGCTACTCTGGGTAATAAGCGTAATGGTGCTATTGCGGCTAGTTTAATTTTTCAACAAGGATCCAGATGGCGCCGTTGACGGAATTCTTTTGCTATAAACGTCAACGATCAACATCAGCCATCAGGCAATTTCATATTTGTGACTTATTTCTTCTGTGTTATTTCTTCTAATTTTATTGTTAGTTCTTCAATTTGTATTCCAAAAGATTGAACTCTTTTTACGTGCGTGTGTGTTTTTCTTTTTTTTTGTAACTCGTCGAGTTGCAATTCTAATTTTTGCACTTCCTCCTTCATGTCCTCTATGTGTTTCTCGAACTCTTGTGTCGTCCTGTCTTTGTCGGAACATTCTACTTGAAGATCAGCGAGTTGATGCTCGGGATCGTAATTCAATTTTTGGTCGTTAGCAGTAATAAGCTCACGTAACTTCACTTTTGAACTTGATCTTGTTTGGTCTTGATTGTGTTTTCGTGGTGCTTGTGGTGTTCTAAAAGTAATCGTCACGTTGCTTGCATTTTTAGTGCACATTGATACACTGCACTCTGCACAGGCAATGCTTTTGTTGTCATGAAATCTCTCTAACTTTTCAGTAACAAAACCTTTTATTTTATTATTTAATTTTGGATCATGCGCCCCTGATGGAGATACATTATGTGTTCTCTTTACCTTTATTATGCACACGTTTTCCTTTTGCTCTCAATTTTTCGATCATCTTGTGCTGTTCTATATATTGTGTTCTTATGTTCTTCGCATATAAATCCTGTCGATTGATTTTATCTTTCAGTTGAGGTACATGTTTAATTCTTTACCTTTTTTTCTTTTTTTTTTATGGATTTCTTGATAATCTTTTAGAAGTTGCTCGTTATATTTGGAAAGCTTTCTCACTTCGTCTTCAGCTGTTTCCTAACGGGATTTTTCTTCTTCAAGTTTTTCTGTAATCATTTTTTCTAAACTTCTCCATTTATTCTGTTCTTCTTCGAGTAATTCATTACGTTTCGGTATCTGGCTATCTTTTCCTTTAAAACATTTAATTTTATCAGAGAGTTCTCCTATTTTCAAACTTGCTTCATTTAAGGTAACTTTATGAATTTCCGATTGATGCTTTGACATTTGGTGTAAGTCTTCTATTGCTGTTTCACGTTCTTTCAACTGTTCATTAAATTCGTTGTTTAGCATATCCACTCGAGAAATTTCGAGTTCTTGAGCATCGTTTCTTCTTTTAGAAATTTGGCTTATTTTCTCTCGCTTGCTGCTACATGTTGCTGTCATTTTATCAACTTCTTTCTTCTTTTTTTTTCTTTTTTTTTTTTTTGAACTTAAAATCTTGATTTAAGGTTTGTGTTTCACTATATGATTTATTATTATTAACTAGTTCAACATTATTTTCAGTAGATTTTTTTTCGCGTGATTTTTATACTTATTTAAATAGTTTAACACGAGCAAATGCATCGTACGTCAGATATACCATTTTTAATAAATTGTCGCCTTTACAACTCGAGTTACCTCTGAACGAGTCGCATGATTGATCAATAAGCCATGAGTAATTATGCAAATTCAGTTTTTTTTCATCTATCTATCTGAATATTATAACAAAGACTTTACATTGAATATTTTATTAAAATTGTAAGTTTTTCATAAACGCTTCAAAACCCACAGTCTATTGATCAACTCCTCTATCCTTTCTCTTTCTCCTCACTAAAATAGATAAATTCCTAATGTAGTTTGTGGATAATATTTTTTTTTTTTCTAAAGCAAATCACATTTATCATCTGATATATTTTTTGAAATAATTTCTGTCTGTACATTTTCTTCTTTTCCCTTACTCCTCTTTCTCTTTCTAATGAATTCTTTTTATTCCGTAAAATAGCTTTTGTATATTCAATTTTGTTAAGTGCAATCCTTATTTCTGATAACTTACTTTTATTAGATAATTCTTGTGAATCTTCTACTACATCTTCCATATCATTTTGAGTGCGGCTTCTACCTTCAGTAAATTTAATATCTTGAACCGTATCATTAATTTCAATAGCTCTTTCGGTATCAAGTAAATCGCACTTATTATTTAATATAACTTTTGAATTGACTTCTGTCTCTGTAGTTTCTTCTTCTGTATCTTCTTCGAGTTTTCTTCGTTCTTCTAATCCACCCTTCTCATTTTCTAGGATCTTCCCTGTTGTTACGCCGCCTAAAACATCTGCACGCCAGCCCGCGCCAGCTCGCAACAACCAGCCTGCGTAACGTCATTTCGACCCTCAATAAACCTAAGGACCCACCATAACTTTCACTTCCCTGTATTGTTTCGCCATGTGTCTTCAATCCGTTTGTCTTGAAGAATTTCTAAAGCTTAGATAGTCATTACTTCGCTCACCGCTTCCGATAGAGCAACATACTCTGCATACGTCGAGGCTTTTGTCACACACCTTTGTTTCTTAGACTTCCATCCAATTACATTTCCATACAATCTAATTACATACCCAGAAGTCGATTTCCTATCTATATGATCTCCTGCCCAATCAGCGTCCACATAACAATCTATCGTTTCGCACTTTTCATTTCTTTTATAATGTGGCCCTAAATCTCTAGTCCGGTACAAATATTTCAATATTCGCAAGGCATATTTAAAATGTGTCTCGTTACAACAATCTTGAAATCTACTCAGATAATTCACGCTATAACTTATATCGGGTCTGGTATTTACACTAATATACAGCAATGCGCCAATTAAATTCTTGTATCCAATGTCCTCTCTATTTATCTCAGCTTTTTCAATTTTTAAGTTGGTCTCCATAGGTGTACAGTACAATTTGCTGTTATGTAATTTATATTTGTTTGCTAATGATTCTATGTATTTCTTTTGGCTTAATCTCATTTCATTTTTTAAATAATCATACTCTATATTTATTCCAAGATATTCTTTTACTTCACCTAAATCTTTCGTTTCAAATTTATCAGTTAATAATTTTTTTACACTTTGTATCTTCCCTTTGTTTTTACTACAAATCAACAAATCGTCTACGTATATTAACAAATAAACAACATTTTCTCCCTCTCCATAAGTATATAGGCACAGCTCTATATTGTTCTTTTTAAAACCTAATCTCGTCACATACTTATCAAAACACTCATACCAGTCCCTCGGACTTTCTTTTAACCCATAAAGCGCTTTCGATGATTTACAAACTCTATTCGTTCCGTCCGCATATCCCTTTGGTTGATTTACATATACCTCCGAGCTTACTTCACCATTTAAAAAGGCAGTTTCTACATCCATTTGCTCAATTATTAATCCATTTTGACAACAATATAATAGCAATATCTTAAAGGTCTGATTACTCGCCACTGGAGAATATATGTCATCGGCTACGTTTCTTTGTTGAAATCCCCTTACCACTAATCTAGCCTTATACCTGTCCTCTGATTTTTTCGTGTAAACCCATTTCACATCTAATACTTCTTTGCCTTTTACCCTTTCTACCAATTTCCAAGTTTTATTCTTATAGAGACATTCTATTTCCTTTTCCATAGCCTGTTTCCAAACTTCATTATTTTCGCAACAAATCGCCTCCTCAAATGTGCGAGGGATATCTACTTTACAATAATTTGCATGCATCTCGGAAGTATTTTCCTTTTCTGGATACCTTACTGGAGTTTTCTTAATACGTGTAGATCTCCTAGGAGTGTTTGAGCTTTCAATACTACTATTATTTTCATCTTTCCTACCTTCTAACTCTTCCTTATCCATACCGACCAATGAATAGTTATCTTCGCTATCATTTCTATCTGCCTCTGATGAATTTTCCTCAAAACCGATACATTTAGTGTCTGTCTCTATGACCTCTACATGTCTAGCTATTGTTATTTTCCCACCTAATAAGACTCTGTATCCTACTTCACTATATCCAAATAGAATTCCCGTATCTGCCTTCTTGTCCCATTTGGAAACTCTTTTTTGTTCTGGCCTTCTTACAAAAACTTTACTTCCATATAGATGTAGATTTTTAACACTTGGTTTTTTCCCGAAGAATATTTCAAAGGGTGTCTTTCTTTCTATAGTATTCGCTAATATTCGATTTTTCAAGTATGCCGCTGTACAAACTATTTCCGGCCAGTACCTTTTATGTACTTTCGCTTCCGCTAACGAGCAACGCGCCATGTCCATCACTGTTCTATTATGCCTTTCCGCTGTCCCGTTTAATTCATGTACGTATGTTGGGCAATTATTTATTCTTATACCTTTATCCCTAGCAAATTTATAAATTCGATTATTTAAATATTCTTTACCATTATCGCATCTTAATATTTTTAACCTCTTGCCCGTTAAATTTTCGGCTTCATTTACGAACTGTACAAAAGAATCAAAGACCTCATCTTTTGATTTTATACAATAGATCCTAGCTATTTTACTATAATCATCGATAAATGAAATGAAATATTTTTCTCCATTGAATCCGGTGGTCTTAAAGGGACCACATACGTCCGTATGAATAATTTTCATTATTTCCCTAGCCTTAGTTCGATTATTTTTGAAAGGTAAGTTATGCATTTTGCTTTCTATACACACCCTACATTTCAAAAGTTCCTTTTCAAATTCATTCGGTATGCCAGTCACTAGCTGCTCTTTACCCAATATCTCTAAATATTTAAAATTTACGTGTCCTAGCATCCTATGCCATCTTTCCTTTTTACTCATACCACTACGTTCGGCGCTGTTTACTAAGTGCTTCTTCCCTTTCAATATACCTTTTATTCTATATGTCCCATTCTCTTTGAACGCTACAGCTGTAAGTTTATTATCCTCATCTATTACTTTCGCAATATTTCCTTTGGAAATAACCGTATTCTTATTGTCTGTTAGTTTACCTAAACTAATCAAATTTGCGGACATTTCTTTCGCGTAAAATACTTTCCTCATATTTATTTCATTTTGTTTTCCGAATGCTTCCAAATAACTTATAACATTCCCAACTTTTGTCGCTTTTATCGGTCTATTATCGCCTAAATATATATTTACCGGTTCTTTTAGGTCGATAGATTTATCGAAATAATTTATATTATTAATTATGTGATCGGTACAACCGCTATCTAATAACCAC
>NW_022883757.1:0-40770 GCF_011952255.1 Bombus vosnesenskii
TTAATTTACAACATCTTAGCCATTAATTTACAATATTTGAACTATTATTTTATACATTTAAGCCATTAATTTATAACATTTAAACTATTAATTTATAACATTTAAGCCATTAATTTATAACATTTAAGCTATTAACTTTCAACATCTAAGCCAATAATGTACAACATTTAAACTGTTATTTTATACATTTAAACTATTAATTTATAACATTTAAGCTATTCATTTATACCTTCTAAGCCATTAATTTATAACATTTAAGCCATTAATCTAAAACAATTACATCATTAATTCTTAACAGTTATACCAATAATTTATAACAACATTTTCCCATTAATTCAATGTAATTATGCTCTTAATTTATAACAGTTGTACCCTTAATCGGAAGTAACTCTACATTCATTGATTTTAATCAATACCATAAATTCGTAGTGAGTGAATTAAAGATTTATTTTGCTTTATTTTATTAACGAAATCTATCAAGTCTTTGAAGTGCTATTTCATTCCCATATAGCATTATATTTTAACTCTGAATACAGTATTCAATTTCCAATTTCACTATTTCGTATAAAATCTGTGGTAACACAGAGTGTCGATGTATGTGTCACGTAAAATAACAAAATAAAAAAGGAATTTGAGGTAAAAAATAAAAAAAGAAAACTTTATTTTTTTTCTAACATCAATACACTTTACAATCTACTTCCGAACTCTAGGCGTGACTTTCTAAGACTGACTCTTATGATTTTACTTTCGATCGGATCCGATTACTTTCTTTTGTCATTCCTCAACATCCCCACCGTCCATGCATTTGCTAGGCGTCCGCGATCGTTGCCACGTGCTTTATCTTCTAGAACCTTCGGTGGAAGGACCGTTGGGATGTTGATGGTTCATTAGGCACATCAGCGATATACATTGTCGCCGAGTGCTTTATCTCTATCGTCAGTCCATCGGACTTGAAGTATGCCGGTCGTGACATATGTAACGATATATGGTATAACGTTATAACGTATTACTTTACATGATATAACTTTATAACGTATTACGTTAAATGGTATGACGTTATAACGTATTACGTTTTATGGGATAACGTTATAACGTATTACGTTATATGGTATAACGTTATAACGTATTACGTTATATGTTATAACGTTATAACGTAATACGTTATATGGTATGACGGTATAACGTATTACGTTATATGGGACGACCTGTTTCTGTCTGGAGATTGATTCCTAATACAACGTGTGTCCCATTATATCAGCATCTCTAAAGTACAATTCTATGTGATTTCTAGGGAGAACAATACAACCGATCCACACCTTCGTCAGGCAAAACGTTTATCCCGTGACCCTGGCTACGTTCGGCGACCAGTTGTCACCTCGAACCCACTTTCGCTTTCACAAATGTCAAACAATTACAAATGACAATTGCTTAATTACAGTTATGATAAAATCTAGGCTAAAGCATTAGAAGGCTTCCTCAAAATTGCAAAGGGAAGGCTCCGGTTTTCCTTTCATCTCCGACATATATAATAACCTGTTAATAGCAGCGTTATCGTCAATTTAACTACCCTTATTATCCCACAAGAAATAAGGGATCGAACGATTCGTGGCGTCGATTAATCAATTGCAACGGGAATTTACGACTCCCGTTGGCGCGCTTCCTTGAGATCGCGTCTCCTCACGAACGTGCGAATTTACATATTTAACAATATATATATGGCGGGTTAATGTTGAAATTTTGGGTGTTTGGGCGTTAATTTTAGTTTCTTTACATTTTCTTCCTTTAGGAATACCTGCACTTTATCATTTATGGAAGTTTTGTTAACAGAAACGAAAAATTTAGAAAAGATATGTATAATCAAGGAATCTCAGGAAACTTAGACTGCAGATTTTTCTGTATGCAAAAGTAAGTCAAAGGAAGAGGATGAAGTTTTCTTGTATAAGGCTTTGTTTCTGCTTGAGCTAGCTTACAATGAAGTACGTTCAGTGTGACAGAGTATCTACAACTATTTCAAACTTTAGCTTTAAATAAAAAAAGTTTACGCGCAAAAATAAGCTGGAAAAATGAAAAATGTTTTTTTTTTCTTGTTTGACGTCTTATCCTGTCTGGCGGTATGGAATTATTCTGGAAAAGCCTGTATATGTACAGAGTATATAAAAAATACACTTATTTGACCGGGCCACTCTAATTCTACAACTCTGGATGATACAGTTTTACAAACGTCTACTCATCGCGAGGACCAACTTGCCAACTTTTCAAAATAAGCTATGAGTCGCAATTGAACCGTTTTCTGGAGAAATGACGTTGAAATTTCATTGAGTCTTACATCGAGATTATTCGCAACAAGTTTATATTTCGCAGTCAGGTAGAAAGTAAGCAATGTGACATCAACGAGAAAACAACAAGTTTTCGTT
This sequence comes from Bombus vosnesenskii, assembly GCF_011952255.1. NCBI lineage: Eukaryota > Metazoa > Arthropoda > Insecta > Hymenoptera > Apidae > Bombus > Bombus vosnesenskii. The sequence goes on from NW_022883757.1 coordinate 2,415, forward strand.
AGCAGGTGGGATAGCCCGTGATAAACAGAATGGAGCAATCAGCGTGATTTCACATTATTACAGAATTATCTACTGCGTGAAAAAAGACTTTCAAACAAAGATTCTGATTTTATTAGCTTTCTTTTAGAATAAATAGAAAATAAAATTTGTAAATAACAATTAATCTCATTATTTTAAATAATATATTTAAACTTGTTGAAATTGCAAATAATTTATTTCTGTCTTTTAACATTTAAACAATTATTTAAATGAAAATTTATTTAATAGTGCCCAGTATTGCGCGCAACACATTTTTGGAACAACAAACAATTCGATAGTCGGTAATAGAGATAGATGGCAAAATAATTGGATTTATTGATAAAATGAGGATTAAATTGATTAAAAAAAGTAAATTGATTAAAATGTATACAAATCCTACATATACAAGAATAATATCTTGCACATCATGGTATCCAAATATACTTTCCCAGTAAAGTTCCATTTGATCCTCGTGCTAAGTAGCATACAGTGCCAGCAAACGTCAATTTTTACAAAATTTTGCATGAATCAATAGATCCAGAGGCTCCGATCCTCCGAAATCACGCTAGTGGACACTTATACGCCCTGACACTTTTTATACATGCTGTACATAAAAATATATGTATCGAACTGTTGTTATTTCTATACTCAGAGGTAAGATCAGAGTAGTTATTATTTTATTGAATGGATAAATCTATTACACCGTTCTGAGCCAAAAAAAGGCTTTATTGCACACGCTTACAAAAACTAGGGATAAAAACAAAAAAGCATCTTAAGCCTATCGATTAAATCTATCGATTGTAACTAGCATCATCCTCTAGTTACTATTTCTTATCACTAACGCATCTGCATATGGATGGCGAGCACGAACTCACGTTGTCATTTTCAACAGAAACTTTGATACAAAGTACGCAGATTTGTGTATAAATACATTACGGTTGAAAAATTGTTGAATATTTACTACTGTGTATCTGTTATACTTGATCGTTAACACCTGTTTTTTTCGCCTGCCTAACTTACTATCCTCAAAACATTATCAGATTATACATTTTGTTCGGCTGATAAAATGGAATTTCTTGGAATTTAGAGCTCCCTTTACATTCACTTGTTATTGTACGAGTATTTTGCTCGTTCACCAGCCGTTCACTCATTTTATTTTGCAATCGTGACAATTTGATGCTGCTTCTCCACTCTGTATAACGTGTTACCTACAAACACCAATATGTATATAATCTGATGCATTAATTACTATACGATACACCATGAGGACGTTAATACACGCAAAACGAAATAGATAAACAGTATCTGCTAAAATTATAGCTATAATATATAATATAATAAAATATATAGTACAATATAATATAATATATTTTTGTTACAGTCGACTTCTCCAAAAGTTAAAAGCTTGTCTTGTTATTGGCATGTACCGTAAACACTCGACTAATTGCGTATTTCTTAAAGCTATATTTCCCCTCTTTACAACTTTTTTACGAGATTAGTTTGAAATCAGCCCAATTGATAAACCATTTCAATTTTCACTCTCTATATTCAAAATTTATTATAATCAATTCTATTTTAGTTTTTGTTATCAAAGGAACATAAATTGGAAGTTGAAACAAAAAACATGGGTTCTAATTAAATATTACTATCTGCTTCTATTCTTAATCGTTACGAATTATTTATACATTATTACCAATTATCAATTGTTTATTATACATTGCTCGTTGCATTCACCCTATTACCCCTACACTTCCGTATCATCAACCATATTGCTATCTTCGAATAATTTTCCTCAAACGCAAAATCTCCCACATACCTAACCTTTTAATTTCAAAGCTAATTAATTCAGGGACATCTTCGATCTTTAACAAGCGTGTATCCTACCAATGATTAGCAGCTACTCTTCATTAATTCATTAATTCATTGATTCAATCTGTAACGTTTCGAGTATGTACATCGCATGTCGTATCATTGTATCGGTATTGTATCTGTTGATTCGAAAGATAGCTGGTTACTCAGGTGGCTAAATTGATCTCGCCATAGACGAAACTTATTTGTGTATCCATCTATGTATATATAAAAGATATACACAAGCAAACAGATAAGGCAATCGAGAATCAATGGATTCAATAGCCGGTAAATATTTACAAAAAAAGGAGATACCGCCGATTTTGACATTTTTTAAATATTTTGTTAATGTTATCAGTTTGAGTAAGATTTTATTCGAGGATTGCCGTTCATTAAAAAGTTAATATCAAAAAGTTCAATGAGTCATTTGCATTTAAGAGAGTGTACTTAGTCAGATTCTTAGTAAACACTTATCCAACAGCCGATCGTTTAGTCATTTTCGATTCGATTATTCGTGTTCGTTTTTTCGTGTTCGATAACGTTTTGCAGAAGAAGATTCGATTCAATGTTTGTAATATGTCGTGTATACAATTTCAATAATTACATTCGATAATTGCACAAAAATCGGGACTGAAACGTTACAATTATGGAGACGTAGGAACGACTCTATTCCTCAAAATTGACAACGCGAATGAAAGAGAAAGAGAGCCTCGTTAAAGGCTGGCGATAAATTGAAAGATTCTTATTTGCGATTTTTGATCAATGAAATTTTTGCTAATATGTTTCTTGCGTTTTACTGGTTAAAATGACACCAAACACGATAAAATTTGGAACATATTTGCTTACTTAATAATTGATAATTAAATATTATTCATATTATATCATGTTTGATCTTATTTTAGTCGGGGAAATCCTACAAATGCGTTAGTGGAAATTTAATTTTAAAAAGCCTAAAATAAGGCAATTTTCAGTTTTGAATGATTACTCGGATACATTGTCTCAACGATAACTGATAATATTGGATCATGTTACACTGCTTGATCGCAATGGACCGCCAAATTTCCGCGATACCTCAGGGAAATCTGTCCTTCTCAAAGTGGACACGACGGCTGTGTAACTACGTAGAGGACTTTTTCGTGCAATTATCGAATGTTTGTACTAACCGTTTAATTTTTGTTCCAAAATTCTTATTCTTTATATTAGATGAATAATTCAAATATCCCACTGTGAAGTACCTGTGTTATTATTGATTGGTGTTTTATAATTATATTAAACAACGAATACTGAATAACGAAGTATTTTTCGGTTAAGGATTTCTTTCGTTATTCATAATTAATAATTATTGTATATAGCAATTTCGACAAAGTAACGAAGATGTAGAGTCGAATTCGAGTACGATAAGTAGTCACAGAAAATTTATCTTTTCTCCAATTGATTGCGTCTCCTAGTTTAATGGTGTTTTATAAACGGGCCGCTTATCTTGAAAATGGTAAATCCATTTTCCTTTGTTTCGGAATATTGAAACATTACGTTCGATTGGACTATTTTACTACGTTTTATGACCTTGAGTGACCTTAAATGACCGCGATATTTAAATCCGTCTTCAAAAGAGCAACAATGGGACAAATAGGTATTCAAAACTACACGGCTACACTTAAAAAAAAACGAAGCCTATTAAAGTGTTCTTTAAAACTCGTAAACGCGTCCATCTGAGAAAAACTTTTTCCATCGCGTAATAGCCTCCTCGAAACCAAACAACTTTTGTTTCAAACATTTCCCTGCGTCTCAAAAAATTGAAAGAATTATTCAGGTGGTTTGCTGTTGAAGACTCAGCCTGTATATCCCCAAAATTCCATGTAGTTCTGATTGTTAGGCAAACTGATATTGTAATCTAACACGAGTCAACCTCATCAAGGGGCGAGAGGGAGGGGGTGTCAATAGACTAAACACAGAAGTATTCGCCTCTATATGTACCTCTATTCGCTATTTTGAACATGAACAGAAAGATAACAGTACGGAGTGGGTGAGAAAAGCATTAAGAATTTTGATCCAGTATTTTTTAATCTCTTTATTGTGACACGAAAACTACGGAAAAAGTAATTTAAAAAAGCGACCAGATATCAATGACCTACGAAAAAGATAAAATTCATCCGGACAGAAAGAAGGAAGAAAACTATTTAACGTTTCATCAGAGAAAAAGAATCGAGGAAAAGGCTTGGTTATTGATCTTGTGAGACAGGAACGTCATAAATGCTAGTATAGGTAATCTTGCAGAAATTGTTAAGAATCTTTATCGTAGTTTGGTATGAAAAATATCGAATAATTTGGATTTCGACTCACATACAAAATAAGATGCAGGGGAGAGTCGCACAGTACCTTGTGCTAGAGTTGGTAAAAATGAAAATTTACAAAGTGACTTTATAGCACAAACGGAACTTGATAAAAGTAGGAAAATTAATTTTATGAAATTCAATAATACGAATTGACAATGTGCAAGAATAGTAATGTCGGAATTTGTAGGAAACGAAAAATTGTCGTCCAGTACCGATCAATTATTTAATTATTTGATCTTTTGCTCTAAATGGTTAATAATGTTTTAAAAAGTCCTCTAGATGTCAGTATACATATTCTTATTCAAATTTGATTTTTATATATATCGTATGGAAAATACTTAATATTTTCTTGATCTGCGCATTCGACGTGTGCCCAGACTTCACATTCGTCGTTTTTGAAACATTGAAAGCTTCAGTGACCTGTCTTTGGGCCATTTTATTTTTGAGGAGTAGCTTCGAAGCCCCATTCATGTTCTCCTCTGACCATTTCTCTCTTTTCTGTTTTGGACTTTCAGACATTTTTCTATGGGAAAAGGTAGAAGAAAAATTAAACGGACACCTTCTAATTTAGTCTCAGTTGCCAAAATATTGAACTTACAGGTAAAAGAAATTCGGTCTATGACTAAATCATCGGTATTGGACGACAAATACGTTGAACAAATACGTTTTAGATTATAATGTATGTAATATACAAAGGAAATTATAAAAGTGGGGCAAATAACTGGTAATTACACTTAATAAATTAGATATAGTATACATTAAAAAAAATTTTACTTACCTGAAAAACAACATGTCAACTCTAGAAAATAATTTTTAATTTTCGAAATATCAATGTATATGTTTGACATATCAGATCAATATGGCTCCGAAATATGTTACACGGAATTGTTCATTTTCATTTGTTTGTTCCAATAAAAGCGCTAATATCTGGTGAAAAATCCTATGTATTTAGAAATTAACAGAAATGTTAAATGAGCTGTTATTTTGCCCGCATTGTATTTCTTACATGTAATGCCTGTTACACGTTTTATCTTTAAAATAGTAAACTCATTATTTACTCGAGATTTATTCCTAGCGCACAAATACTTTTCAATAGAGCGATGCAAAGTTTTACTGTATCTCGGATCATCACAAGTTAATCAAAATCTTGAGGATTCGATTTCACCTGCTCAAAGTGACTTTTGCAGGCAAAAGAAATTGTTCCTCGGATACTTTAATATTTTTTACTAAATTTCATCAAAAATAGAATTTTATTTGCTAATAGAAGATAACTATGTTTTGGTACTCCTACAGAACAATATCACGACATTCGCTAAAATTACAAATATTGTACAGTATATTCACTACAAGGCTAATTGAAATAGCTTGTAATCCAACATATAAGAATGCTACTTGCAAAGTATCTTTGCTAGTAACAGTTTAAAGTAGAGAGATATTCCTAAAAAATCATATATTTTATACATATATGTACGTAGTATATACAGTGGATATAACTATCTTTCTGAATTTATAAAATAACAGTATATAATAATAAATAATAAATAATAATAATAATATAATATAATAATAATAAAAAAATATAATAATAAATAAAAATAACATAATAATAATAAATTTATAGAATAACAATATTCCAATATTTATATTTTTCCTTGTTGCAATTTTGTAAACCGTCAAAGCGTTTACAACAGAAATTCCCAGAAGGAATTGAATGCCAAGTTTTCTGTACCATTTGATTCCTTTTCTAATTGTGGTGGCATAAGAAACCATTTGATCGGAATAATCTATACCACACTTTCCTTCGTTATATTCGACAACAGCTAGCGGTTTTAATGTAGCGAACAAGCGAAACGAAAGATCATTCTTGAGACCACCACTTGAGCGATTCGCATTACTAAAATATCGATAGGAGCACCTAGCAGAGAACGCTTGGTACTGCTGTACGCGTGGCCTGACGCAGATTTTTTTGAAAACACGCGTGGCAGTCAATGTGTTAATAAAATATTAAACTACATGTCGTGAAGAAGTATCCCCTTTATGAATATTTATTAATAGCTCTAGAGTTGATAATATTAGCTTGAGGAAGTTCTGTATGTACGTGTAATTGATAGTACTCGCGTACACCTGTGCGTGTAAAACGTTTCAAGTTAATAAAGAGAACATGATACACGTGGAATAGGTATGAATAAAAATTACAAGAAGCCGGAGAATATTCTAAAACATATGCCATGATAAAATATAAATTGTAAAGAGTTATAGATCATGTTATTATATATTAAAATTATGCTTAACAAGCAGATATTAGCGTAAATATGACGCTGCGTTAATTAATTCCAACAATATTGAGAAAAGAACAAATTGAACAATACCTAGAAATAATTTAGAAAAACACTGTTAGATCAATTTCAAATTGGGTTTTCTTTACTCGATGTCAAACTTAACTCTTATTCGTCTTTTGCATAAACTCTTTTCGTGATATGAAACTTTAGAGTTGACATGCTGCTGGTATTAATTGCACACGCAGAATAAGATTTTCCAAATTGAACCGAAACGATTTAGACAGAAAAATGTAATACTTTCAATACTCATAACAATTATTTATGCATTCCGCATATAAACCTACCGAATATTTATTACTTACTTTTAGCTCAAAAATATTTCATATACTACTACCAAGCAAATATTAGATTGAAGAGGAAATCATACATGAAAGATGTCACTTTTTTTAATAAAAAGTTCGTTCTCATCAGAGTTTCTGGCAATTTATTACATACCTGTGTACAAAGTGGATTACTTTGTAACACAACTGGAAAGTAACTTTCTTCAGTAATGATTTACGTAATAAATTACGCAAAAAGTAAAAAGAAGATTATATTTTAAATCATATTCTAAGAATAACTGTATTTTAAACGTGATTTCAAAAGAATTTTGAATTTAAAAATTCGTCAAAAGTACATACGTACTTACTACTTCGACACGATCTAGGCTAATTATGTGTACTAATGTTTATACATCTTGATAGCAGCTGTATTCAAAGAGCGCGTCGAATCTTTTTATAGTATTTGCCTTTTGATGTATTAAAAGTAAAAGTAGTAACTGTTGGTTTCCTAGAGTAAGGACAAGTGATGATGGTAGAGTTCAAAGTTTAGTGTATTTTAATAAGTGATATTCAATAACAAAAGGACCGACTACAATATCGTCGCACGCCGACTCACACTCCATATCCGCTCAACTCGCACTCTGCTTCTCGACTGACTCTCTGGCCGTTGTAGCACTCTATTGTCTTTTGCTAGGCCCACCGCACACGTGTTCTGCAGACGCTCGTAGCCAGGGTCACGTAGGTCTTTTCGGCAAGGCTATTTACTTGAAGGACCCGGTAATGCATTGATGGAGCCGACAGCGCCTCGGCTCTCGCGACATTGTCTGTAGTTAGCTCGACGTTTCTTGGGCCCTTCTCCCCGATACTACAGTATCATTAGAGATATTCTTCTTATTATCGCAAATATGTATTGTTCTGCTCATTGCATCGACAAGTGAACGGATTTTAAGCTTCCTATTCTTTTACATTTTCAATATTTCCAGAGTTATTTGTTTTCAGTAGAAAAAAATATTAATTCCTGCCACTTTTGAGAGGAATTGTTCAGAAGTGTATCCTGTTTATCTCGAATCGCTCAAATATATCGGGGAAAAAATGAATGACACAAAAATCGAATGACATCGAAAGGGATATACTATTATATTCGTGTGTATTTACTTTGCGTGTATTGTCTTAACATGAAATCTCTTGCGTGTTAAAATATTTCAATGGATATCTCCATTTTTTGTTACATAATCACGCAGCTGACGTTCAGACATCTCTAAAATACTAGAAACTTGCGTCTTTCGCACCATCCGCTTTCGTAATAGAAACTTTCAAATTCGACAGAGCAATACAAAGCACGTGTCACGTAAAATAACAAAATAAAAAAGGAATTTGAGGTAAAAAATAAAAAAAGAAAACTTTATTTTTTTTCTAACATCAATACACTTTACAATCTACTTCCGAACTCTAGGCGTGACTTTCTAAGACTGACTCTTATGATTTTACTTTCGATCGGATCCGATTACTTTCTTTTGTCATCCCTCAACATCCCCACCGTCCATGCATTTGCTAGGCGTCCGCGATCGTTGCCACGTGCTCTTTCTTCTAGAACCTTCGGTGGAAGGACCGTTGGGATGTTGATGGTTCATTAGGCACATCAGCGATATACATTGTCGCCGGGTGCCGCCACATCTTTATCTCTATCGTCAGTCCGTCGGATTTGAAGTATGCCGGTCGTGACACACGCGAAAAGTGACTGACCAAAAAAGAACTGAATGTTTTGACGACATTAAGAAACTGCAGCCTTGTATTTCAGCAATATCATACCAGCAATAACAAATTTTGAGAAATATCATTATGTTCTATTCCTGTGGCGTACTTTGGATAACGCTAATCCCGGCGACACACTAAATTTTGAAATCCATACGACTGATTCTACAGAAGCGGGGATTCTACAGCAGCGATTTCGCTTGCACAGTTGTTCATTTAATTTGTGAATTGTAAGAAACCTCAAGTATGTCAGAGGACATAGTGATATTGCTACAAAAGCGACTAGACAAATAGAGAGCTACATGTGATTTTATCGTATTTTTTTAACCCTTTCGCTTCGGCAATCCAGTCAGCCGAAGTACTGTCACTGAACGGAAACGCGCGCCAGAAATACGCACAGTGTGCGTGGCTACTGTATATACGTTTTCCTAAGTCTTAAATAATAATAATTCTTGTAAGAACCGTATACGAAATATCGTTTCACTGTCAATGGATTTAGTAGATTTTTTAGCATGAAACAATATACGATTTTGATGTTGTTTCAACAAGGAGTAACTTAAAGAAGTGATTAATCCAATATGTCAATAAAATCAAGGGAAAATGTTCTGTCGATAACGAAAAAATATATTAATGACCACAGATAGCATTTGTATATGCATCATTTTTGTCAAATTTTGTCTTCAAAACACAACTTTTTAATATTCCTATTTTATCTACTTTTGCTAAAATACATTAAACACATTTCAATACTAAACTAAAGATCTTTAAACTTAAAAATGACTTTTGCTTATTTCCATGTCACAAACAATTGGCTTTAATAATTATCGATCAATACTCTCTTATTCGTAAGCACATCAGCATATTCGATCCATGCAAATTCACGTAAAATGTTACTACTTCCTGCCTTTCGTTACATGTATCTTAATAAATTGTATCTTATTAAATCTTAATAAATATGAGTCTTAATAAAAAGAAGTTACTTTTTACGTAGACCAAACCTAGTTCTATTATTAAGCGCGTAAGCAGATAAGATGAAGATCAAATAGAGGCAAAGCTAAAAAAATAACGACTATATATTTTCATGTTTCAGCGTTGAAAACTTATGTGGGTGAAACGCTAGAATTGACTGGAGTTCTTCGACAAGAAATGGGCACTTGTCTTTGCATAGACAGCAACAATGTGCCTCCGACAGTCAGCAAACGTTACTCTGTACAAGTTCACTGTATGTATTATTAAGCGCTTATCATAGAGTTATTATACAAATATATTTGCAATTATCATTCTTATATATTATACAAGGTGAATCAGAACACGTGGAAAATATGGCAGAGGTTGATTCTGAATACTGAAATAAGAAGAAAATTTTATATAACATAATATGCCTAATATGACCTTACGTTCCGCTTATAGCTTATTTTGCGATGCTAAACATTACACAGATGAACGATTTCTTGGAAAATAGATAAATCGTGCCGGCCTTATTTCCGGACCAATACGCTCTTCGGATCCGAATCCGTTCGATTATTAAATACGGGGACGTTTAAAATCTCTTACTTGTAAAACGTTAGTTGACGTGACGATCAAAATTTTCGACAAATTCGTGTAAGCTGTTCGAACAAGATGGACGATCTATGAAGCGACGCATTCTTGTTTCCGTAGAAACTGGAACTGGTCGATTCGAGTAATTTCTCTAAAGATAGGTAAGAAAGTACTGTGACAAAGCAAGCGTCTACTCGAAAACGTTTATACGAAATTTTCTTCTTATTTTAATGCGCTGAATCAGCCCCTGCTTGCCTGGAAGCCGTACTTTCCACATGTCTCGAACTCTATCATACCGATCCACTAGGTAAACAAAATAAAAACCTGCCAAGCACTGTGGCGGCACGGGCCACGGAACTTTTCAACGGCTCCGGATGCAAAGCGCGACGCCGCCAAAGCGCAACACCGACGTGCCCAATGTACCATCGATATCTTCACACTCTTTCCGCCGAATTCTCGGAAGAGCATACACGTGCCAGCACTGGCGGCACATCTAATGAATGCACGCTAGTGGGGGATATCGATGGGCTACGAAGGGAAGAATCTGCGCGATCCGAAACAAAAGCAGAGTCAGTCTGTCTTGCGCCATTAAATGTGTAACTCCTCGGTACTATTTGCATAGCAACGCGTCGAATGATCTCTCAGTGTCTATCGTTATTTGTTAGTTGTTACCAGTTGTCTGTTAAGTGTAATTGTTAATTGTTAATTGTTAACTCTGATTGTTGATTAGTTCTAAATAAACTATTGTTCGTTAAAAACACCAAGAGTAGTTCCTTACGCACCTATCACCATACCACCTCAGCACGAACGCCGTATAGATTGTTTTCACCTGTTCGATTCGTACTAGATTTGACTAAAATACTCATGCGAAGTTATTGAAAATATAAAATCCGAATTAACATCCAGTTTTCAACAACCTGTCTAAAGATACCGCTCACAAACAAGCTATCATTTCTTGAAACAAATATATAAGATTTATTTACGTTATCAATTTTGTCGTGTGTCGAAATACAGCCCACTCAAAACATTCTATGGACCAAACGAAAAAATTGTTGACATTGATTGTCAATAAGTCCTACAAACTAGGATCTTTCATATTTCTTTCGCTCTTGATAATTAGACACAACCTCCCGCTAGCCGATGAGTCATTCTGCTATATTTGGCTTATCCTTTGTTATTATACAAATTGCTGCCATTGTTCACGGCTGATCTACTAATTCGTTTGGTGACTAGACACTACGTTAGATATTTTAATCAAATGAACTCATAATTGTATCGATAAAATACTTCCTATCAGTACAATATATGATCTAAAATTTAAACATCCTGCTTCAGGGCGACATATCCAGTGAATTAACGGCGCCTGAACAATCCCTTAAAACGGATAAATCTATAACTTTATTATCTAATTTCAACCTAATATCCACAAACTGATCAACATAATTTCACTATGCCCAAAAAGAATCGCCTTGCAAATGATATCGATATTTACGACATTTCTTTGCTATATTAATATAGTATTATTTGTTATAGATCCAGACCACCGACCTCGACCAGGGCTATCAAAATTCGCCTTCGTCATGGCCAATAACCAATATAATATTAACTACGATAGAAACTGTCATTGTTAATTTAACACTAGCTATCGCTGCTATAATACGAATAGCCTGTATACATATTAAATAAACTGTAATAAATAACTTATTATTTTTAAATACACCCTGTCTTATTTATCTACACCTTCCTTTGTCTTACGTCCACCTTGACCTATGCATTGTCACGTAAAATTCGTGATAAAAAAGGATTTTTGCAATCCACTAGCGATAAAAAGTTCGCGTACAAGGTAAATAGCGGGCAAAAGAACGGTATAAAGCATAGAGTGTAGAGTATAGTAGCATCGCAGAAAAAGAAAAATCAACAGCTTGGTCGGTCATTGAGCAGCAACAGATCGAGCAACGATACAAATGATCATGGAAGTGCGTTTCTGCTTCCCGGTCTGTTCGAACTATGACGATTTGTCTTTCTCATCTTTCCGACTCGACCGTTGCATCGTTCACTCGACCATCGACCATAAATTGTTTCGAATTTTCTAGAGAACGGACACTTGAAACTACGTGCTTGCGGTACATTCGATAGCCAGGACAGAGGGATCCTTCGTGAGCCTGTTTTCGTCCTGCGAGACGAGCAAATTATTAGAAATTTCCTGATGCAATTGTACGCGGCTTTATGCAACTTTGATTATACACGTGAACGGTATTTGGCACAGAGGAGTAACATTTTCGGGGTAACATTTGCGCACTAATAGGTTCCCACGTAGCTAAAATAAAGCAAAAGTTGCGCGAAATTAACGGATGACAATTGAGAAATTTCGTGGATGATCTACGTTTATTACGAAATGGTTGGATGCGAGAATCGATATCTGGTAGCATCTAAGTTGTCCGAGAGAGTTTCACGATAAAGGAACAGATCTCTGCCGATACTCTCTATCCGACTATCGTAGCAGATTTGCGTACTTTTGCAAGGTTCTCCAAATTAATACAAATTTCTAACTACCGTAACATCGAGATATTATACATCGTAAGGCAAAGTTAAGGAGAGTGGCGATGACCTCGGAAACGCGAAAAATATCTCAGAAGATAGAATTTTGATGGCGCGAAGGACAAATGTTCGTGATGGTTTTCCAATTTGTGAAATTAGACGTTTGCTCGCTTTGAGACAAAGTAAACCGCGTTTCTCACAGGTGTTCGGCAGATGGCGATGATGAGATATAGTGCAACAAAGTAAAATTTTGCGCGCGTAAATCTAACAGGATTATAATGTAACAGAAGCACAACAAAGAGGAAACTTGAGATGAAAAAGGAAGAATATATTACCAACGAAACTCTTTTGCTCCATTTTCTTTCGTAGAATTACATTTCACTTGCGAGTATTATAACAGGTCTGCCTTTGATACAAAAATCATAAAAGGTTTACGTATCTGCACGTATATTTACGCTGTATGAACGACACTCGAGTATTACACGCATGCATTATCGACAAATAGATCCACGTTCGAGATAAGAGTTCCTCTTTGATACTTTCTTATGGTATAAATAACGAGAAATTATCAGGAAGTATGTTACAGTGAAACTGCTCGTACTTCGTTACTTTTACTCGCATGTATGACACCTACAACGATATTCTTTGTTGAATCAATAAATAAAAGCGCTCCCCAGCGTACGTACAAGACTAGATCTTGAAATATAAGAATCGACGTAACAATAAGACTAAAAAAGTTCGAAATGAAAATAATTCGCCGAAACGGCAAAAAGAGAATACCTGACACAAAAATAACGATACGGTAAATCAGCGTCCCGTTTTAATTTTCATCGATCAGTCGTCCAGCAAGCGAGATGTGTCAAGCAGCAACGGCGACAAGGTAACAGAGACGAAATATTATCGAGTTAACGCACGCGAAGTGGTCGCAGGAATGGCTGACGGGTGCGAGAGTGTAATGCACTTACGTCACGCGAATTTCAGACGAAACAACTGGTGGTGTAACGAAAATTTAGCGTCGCAACCGAATGTGCTAAATATAAAATGGATGGCTGTTGACCGAAAGAAAAATGCTCGACGATACGGTGCCGCCGTTTGTTCTCTTACAAGATTGAACATCCACGGTCGACCCATTTACCAGACCCTCCTCGTTACACGAAGAGACGAAATCACCAGTGCTATTTAATCGTGCGAATTATATCACGCGTATCTCGCGAATTATTACACGACAGTGATAATAAGGCAAATCTAATGAAATTTACTTCTCATTAAAAAGTCGTACCAAAACAATTATTTATTAATTGGTTTATTTATTAATTCTTAAGAAGATACATATAAATAAGAAAAAATGGTAAAATTTGATTAGTATAATAAAAGTAATATATGCCTATGATCATTCTAAAATATAAAAAGTGAAATAGTCTTACGTTCATTGGTATATTTTAAGAACACATACATCTTTTAACGATAGTTGCAATGTAACATCATTTTTATATTACACGCAAGGTATGTCAAGTATTCCTGCTCTAAGGCACAATTTGAAATCAACAACATTCAGTTTAACAAATTATAACTTCTATTCGTTTTCCATCATGGAATAACGCGGTGGTGTCTTCCATATTGCACTGGACGTGCGTTGTAATCTACTCCTATCTATATTTTCAAACATTTCAGTTAAATCTGGTGTGCACATTCTTCTATCAAAGAATTTATAGACTGCTTTCTTCGGAATTTATCGTTGCATTGCAAGTTCATTTTCGCGTATGTACGCTGAAATTGATAAAAATTCGGGTACTCCATGCATTATAATGTTTATTAACTCATTAAGTAAAACAACACTTACATTGCGCCTAATGTGGAATTGTACGCCTTGGTCTGGCTTCATCGTCCGATGTGTCGTCGTCAGGTTTACTGTGCAAAACAGAAGTGGACCTTACTGTTTGGAGCTATATTTTGGATAAAATATCGAATGAATAATAGCTTGTGTTTTTATAACAGAAGAATACTTTGATACTGTTTGTAATGTTACCTGCGATGTCATCATCTGAGTCTCCTTCTTTTGTTTCGCTAATAAGATTTTTTTTGCTTTTTCGACAGATCTTCGTGCCAGTTTTTGAACAATGGCTTTTTCTGAAATTTTTTCTTTTTCAAAGGCCTCGATTCTCCTTCTTACGGGCACATTTCTCTTCATTTCATTTTGAATGTCCTGTTTCGTCATGTTTCTATTAGACATTTCCCTTTCACGGGATGGCTCATCTTCTGCGAATAATTCTTCGAACTCGGTGAGTCCAATCGCTTGATTCAGCTGCTGAACCTCCTCCTGCAGAGTTATTGGCGACCGTGATGTAAATTTAGGTTCATTATTTTTTCCTATACTACTAGCCAAGTTTTTATTAATTACTACCGTTTCGTTTGATTTTATTGGTGATAAAGGTTCTACAATTGCGGTAGCGTTCATCATCTTCTGCGTATAAGTAGAATTGATGTCCATCGTGGAATTCATAAGAGGAGTAAATTTCTCAAGTGCATCCTCGCACATTGAAGGATCTTCAATATCATTTCTTGCTGATGGAATTACTGTATCATCAATAATATTAGAATATTTACCCTTCGTGTTTTCACTCCGTGAAAAAGTTCTCTTTATATTACTATCTCTTGTTGTCATTGAAGGCTTTAATGGTTCAATCCTTTCTGGCTGTATTGCATCTTCTTTTGAAATTGTTTCGCTTAAAACATTCTTTTTTGTTTTACTATGTTTTGTAGGACCTTTTGTGTTTTTTTCATCTCAACTACTTCTAGCACTTTCCTTTTTTTTTTAGGTCGGCCTCCACGTTTCCTCTAAAAATTTAGAATATATTTAACAACGTTATAGTATTATTTATATACACAATGTACATACAATTGTATAAGCAATTAGATTTTGACGTATTAATTAAGCGATATCAAACATTATTGGGTACTACATATAAGGGTTAGTATTGATTAGTAACATAAGATATGGGGTAAGATTAAAAGTATTAAATTTCATCATAATATGACACAAACATTTACATTACTGTCATCATCAAGAGTTAGCCTTCGTAATTTTGTAACAAGTGACATTGACTGCTGCTTTTTAATATTAATTGCAGCTTTTATTGCAGCCTTTCTTTTTGTTCGGTCAATTGTTGTTTCCAGCACATCCCCAGTTTTTACATCTTTATTTTATGTTTTATCATGTACTGCTGAATCTGTTATTGTATTATCAGTATTGATAATATCATTTTCTGGGATAGTCTCTTTACGGCGATAACCTTTTTTCTTCAAAACTTTCGGCCTCTTTGTAGTTGAAGGGCCAGGGACTGATTGTGGTATTTCAGCAATTAAACCATGTAAATAATCCAGTGTCTTCAAGCTGGTTGTTAATATATTTTTTAACATCCAAGGAATAATTATGTATATTCGATATATCTTTGGTAATCATTTCTTTAATCTCCTTCTTTGATCCAGTATCCATATTTAAAATCTACGAATAAATGATATATATTTAATATATACATTAAACTATACTTTTTAATAATACATACCATAATTTAATATTATGGTTGAAATTATAACGTATATAGCAATTAATACATACACATGTGTTTAGTTCTATTAACTTAGAAGCACATGTAAATTAAAAAAAATATATATATATATATATGAAACAATAATAAAATAATGAAGTAACATTGAGAATAGAATCTAGTTTAATTACACATATACACCCTTTTAACAATTCCGTTCTTATAAATTTTATTAAATTTACAGTGAAGCTTACAATTACACTAATGCCAATGAATATTAACGTATGCGTTTATTATTACACTAAATAAAAATGAAAGTAATGCAATGAAAAATACAATATACCTTAATGGAAATAAAATAAGTAAATAGCAAAGTATTTATTAATATTATTATATAGCATTATATTATATTATTATAATATTTATTAATATTTACTTACCTTTTACGTTTGCACAAAAACTATAAAATTTTAAATATAAAGAGAGATTTATAACAAAGATAAAGCAAGTCACAGAAATTAGTGTCTTTCAATGACAAAAATGCGTTAAAGGAAGTGAAACGATAATCTCCGTCTCTGTGTCAGTTTTGCTCCTTGAAAGTACACGTAGCAGTACATGAGCTAGAGAACATTTCAAATCATGTTGTTGTTTTTTTGCTTCGGAGTATCAAGATCGTGAGGACATACATAATATATTAATAAACTCCGGGCAAAACAATGTCGCCGTTACGTTACCGTCGAACCGTCGAACCGTCGAACAAAGACGAATTTGAATTCCCCGACTCTCCCCCGATCTGTTTATACTATACCAGTTTAAACGGACGCAATCGTAAAGAGTTCACGAGAGTTATGGATCAGTATCTACGAGTATCTACCGTCTTTGCGAACATTATCTATAATTATTTATTTAATCATTTGAAAATATACGTGAAGGTTTCAACAACGAGCAATCTTGTCTAATAAATCTCACGATCAACCATCCTCTACACACAAGTCCTCTGAAAACATAACGACTTTTCAGTTCAATTTGAATCGTTGCGTTCAACGCCATCAGGGTGTCCTGCATAACGCGGGCATCCGACTAGGTGCTGATACCACATACAAGAAGAAGTCGAATATGTGAAATAAAGCTTTTTAGCTTAAGGTCCCGTTTTGAAAAAAATACAGTTTGAACATGTTCGGTTGGCAATTGGCTTAATACACGCGTATGATAAATAACAAGATTTATTACATGATTTTACAAAATTTGTTAAAATTGATTAAGAAGTTACTCTCAAGAAGTAATATTTACATAATTGTAAATTGAACCGTATGTTTAACAAAATTAGGCATTCTTAAGTATTTGTTATTGTAAATTACTATTATGCTTCGCCAAGTGTGATTGGCGATTTCTGGAACACAGCGTCCATCGATGTCTTCAATGAAGGAACATAAGTTTAATAACCTAACTTATCGACGAAATAAATCCCTGGCCCCCGGGTAGCGTGTTAGGAAGCTTCCGTGGTAATTCTTTTAAAAGCAATTAACGAGTGATCTGTTCGCGAATTATTGTATTGTATTATATATTATGTGGCATCATGATATCATAAGGAATACAAGTCACTATGATTTCTTCGTACTATTTCACAGATGGGGTGTGCAAATTTGACTTTACAATGAACAAACTCAAACGTGACAATGACAAAATTGTATGTGGCAAAACTGGATACCTCAATGTTATACAGTGTGTCAAGAAAGTGTTTGTTGTCATCTTATGTCTTTGGGAGGTAATTCTTAATTAAGTTTGATTTATTCCACAGCTCGCTTTAACGTGTAGATAAAATCAATTTGAAAATGGAATAGATATCATATGTTCGCGAGCAGCCAGAAAACAACACTGACGTTATTTCGTATCGCATCTGACTTTAAAAACGAACATAAAATGAAAATAAACGGTTTTTCATACAAAAATGCATACTTGTTACGATGCATCGTGAGTAGCAGAGTAACGCATACGTTCGTGTATTACAGCATGAACGTATTAATGAATAAATAATATATATATATTAAATTAAAATTTTTAATATTTTTATAATTTAATAATAATAATAATTACTATATTTATATAAGTATTATAAATAAAATATTTATAATAATATTATTAATATCTTTTTATTAGAACTATATAATTTATATATAACTATAAAATATAATTTAAAAATTTTTAATATTTTTATAATTTAATAATTATATTTATTTAAATATTATAAAAAAATATTTATAGTAATATTATTAATATTTTTTTATTAATATTAAAAATACAATCTTAAAATTTTTAATATTTTTAATTTTATAATATCATTAATATTTTTTATTTATATTAATATATAATTACAATTTTTGATATTTTATAATTTAATATATATATATCATAAATAAAAAATTTTTAAATTATATATTATACAATTTATATCATAGTAATTTCCATTTTTTCAAAATAAAAAAAATTGTATATTAAACAATTTAAAAATAAAGGGTAGAATATTTAAGTATTAATATTTTATAATTTAATTTTATAGATAATTAAATATTTATAGTAATATTATTATTTTTTATTAATATTTTAAAATATTATATATATATATCTATGTCGGGTTAACATTAGAATTTAAGGCGTGTAACGATTCTTCGTTTGAATTAGCCATCGTTTTATGAAACAGAGATTATATTTACGCGAATATACAAGATTTTACAAAATATTATGAATATTGAGTTTAATGAATGATAAGATTAACAAATGATAAGTTTAACTAATGATTCCAAACGAATCCACGGTCAACGGGATAACTCTTTACTATGCGTAGAATAATTTAAACACAAAAAAAATACGATTGCTGAGGCACTCGGTAAATTGCTCGATGTATCATTTTCCAAGGCGATCACACGAATGAATATCTGATGAAAATCTTTTTCGCTGTACGACTGCATTTTGTTCGTTATATGCTCGCTGGATGCATCGAGAAGCTTCCAATCGCCGCTGCTAGGCAGACTCTGCCAAGAGTTTGTTGTATACTCTTTGGAAGCATCGAGAAAGATCCAAACGTCGTTGCTAGGCAGCCTCTGTCTGGAGTCTGATTCCTAATACAACGTGTGTCCCATTATATCGACATCTCCAAAGTACAATTCTATGTGATTTCTAGGGAGAACAATACAACCGATCCACACCTTCGTCAGGCAAAACGTTTATCCCGTGACCGCGGCTACGCTCGGCGACCAGCTGCCACCTCGAACCCACCCTCGCCATCACATATATCGAACAATTACAAATGACAACAATTGCTTAATTACAGCTATGACAAAATCCAGGCTAAAGCACCAGAAGACTCTTGCAAAATTGCAAAGGGAAGGCTCCGGTTTTCCTTTCATCTCCGACACGTTCTTTTGTGATCCCGTTGGCCGCGGATTCGTTATCGGGCCTGAGACCATCGTCACTAGTGTCGCGAGTGCCAATTGTCGTGATCAATTGTCAAAACTGTAATAACTCTATTATTGTAATAAACTACACCTGCGTGTACCCTACCAATGGCTAATTCCCGTGAAGATTCATTTGACGCCCACAACCCTACTCCCAGTGCTAATCCGACATACATATTAATATTTTTAAATATTTTTTTTTTAATATTCAAAATTTTTTTAAATTTCCCTAATATTTTCAATATTATGCTCTAAATGTATAAGCTATTTAAATTAAACAAGTTCATCTTTCTCTTTATTTAATTTAAATATAAATTAGTAATAATAATTAAATAATTAATTATAAATATATTTATAATCAAATTATTATTATTAATATTAATAAATAAATATATATTAATAATAAATAAGAAATTTTTAATCTAAAATGTATTTCTAATAAATCACAAACATATCCTATAATCTTTACTGTAAATGTTTCAACTAAACATTTTTCAAAATAAAATTCATAATAAATTATTTTATTTGTTAAATAACTCATTATAAACTTATAAAAAAATTCTATTATAAAAAATCTTTTGATAAATATTAATTTTTTTCAAATGAATATTTAATATTAATACTAAAAATATTAATCCTAATAATATTATCTTAAATACAAGATATTTATAACTATAAATTAAATTAATATTTAATTGATAAAAGAAAAAATTAAAAATAAATTTTCTTAAAATTAATATAATTATTAAAATTACTGATATAATTCCAGCTATAATACAATCTTCATTTAAATAAATTAAATTTATTATATAATTATTTCCCATTATTATAAATATTGTACGAAAAGAATATGATACTGTAAAAATTGTTCCAAAAATTAAATTTATTGTATTAAAAATTCTTTTCATATTTAAAAAATAATATTCAACAATTAAATCTTTAGAATAAAATCCTACTAAAAACGGAAATCCACATAATATTAATAATGAAAATATTATTAATAATCCTTTTATTGGATATAAATAAAATATACCAGAATAAAAACGAAAATTCTGAATACCATTGATATAATGAATAAATCTTCCAACACACATAAATATTATAGATTTAAAAAATGCATGAATAAATAAATGTAAAAATGTTAAATCTGTTATTCCTAAAGAATAAATTCTTATTATAAGACCTAATTGACTTAATGTTGATAAAGCAATAATCTTTTTAAAATCTATTTCAAAATTAGCTATAACTCCTGAAACTAATATTGTTATTCTTGAAATTATTAAAATAAATCTTTTATATTTAAAATCAATTATTATCTCATAATTGATTAATAAATAAATTCCAGCAGTAACTAAAGTTGATGAATGAACTAATGAAGACACAGAAGTAGGAGTAATTATTGCAGCTGGTAATCACATCATAAATATTAATTGTGCACTTTTTGTAAATACTATTAAAAAGAACATTAATAAAATTAATAAATCTATTTTATATAAAATTAAATTTCATGTACCAAAAATTACTAAAAAAGAAATAATTATTAATAAACTAGAATCACCTAAACGATTTAAAATTACTATAATTATTCCTGAATTAAATGATAAAAATTTTTGATAATAAATAATTAAACAATAAGAAATTAAACCCAGACCATCTCATCCTAATAATAAAGTTAATATATTAGGTCTCAAAATTTAAAAAATTATTGATATTAAAAACATTAATATTAAATAATAAAAACGATTAATTAAATATTTATGTAGTATCGTGGACGAAAGGCCTAAGAAATATCGGGCGAACTATGAACAATGTCGCGAGAGCCGAGGCGCCGTCGGGCCCATCAATGTGTCATCGGTCTTTTCAAGTGCATAGTTTCGTGGAAAAGACCTACGTGACCCTGGCCACGAGCGCTTGCAGAACACGTGTGCGGTGGGCCTAGGAAAAAGACAA
This sequence comes from Bombus vosnesenskii, assembly GCF_011952255.1. NCBI lineage: Eukaryota > Metazoa > Arthropoda > Insecta > Hymenoptera > Apidae > Bombus > Bombus vosnesenskii. The sequence goes on from NW_022883757.1 coordinate 23,989, forward strand.
CGGAATGCGGCAACGGCCAGAGAGTAAGTCGAAAAGCAGAGTGCGAGTCGAAAAGCAGAGTGCGAGTCGAGGAGCCGTGTGCGAGTCGAGCGGAGACAGAGGTTGCGAGTGGCGTTGCCGAGAGAGTGTGGATTGCGCTGTTTTCTGTGCGTTTGGCGTGAATAGTTCAGGTTGAACAACAATCGTCTTTTTCTGTCTGATTAACATCTCTATTGTCCACTCTTTGTAAACACATTATATCACGATATTACATTTATTATTTAAATTTATATATCTAATTCTATATAATTAAATAAAAGAACTAATTAATATTACTAAAAATACAAATATTAATAATTTAAATCTAATCATAAAAATTGTTAGGGAAGTGATACATTTACACTGTACATGAGAGTGTGTGTGTAAGGGTCAGAGGGCGTCCAGGTCTTAGTTGAGACAAAAGACTGCCGTTAAAAGATTCTGTATAGTCGGTTGGCGACCAGCGTGCGTGCAAGACGTTCTTCAGAGTGTAATATAGATGTATAGCTATTGTGTGTGAAATATAGTCAATTATTTGTATTACCAAATCCTCGAATTTCCTTAATAGATTCGTATTTCAATTATGATCGTTATTACAAAATTTATTAGAAACTGACAAAGTAACGATACAGAATGTTATAACACAACAGAATAGAATGTCGAGTACTGACTTGGGAGGTTTTTTTATATCAAGGGGTTGGCTCCTGTGGAGGGGTTATCGTTGGATGCCGGTCACATAGGGATCCTGTTACTGCTTAGTTACTGTTTCGATGGCTAAGGTATGTGAGATATGATTATCCTATTGCTGCATTCTCGGGGCCACTGTGACACTAGAGACGTTGTCTGTGTTTTATGAATTGGAGACATTATTTTGAGAATGGACCCTGTGGTTATTTGGATTATTTTGATTTCCTTGTACTGTTTGGGAGTAGTATAGGAGATTGAAGTAGTAGTGAATTTCGGAAGAGTGGGTATTTGATTGGTTGTCTCTTTGGCTCTAAGCTTGGGATTCTTATTTATACATAAGGTTTTGTAGGCTGAGCGGCCTTTGTAGTTAGCAGAATGGTCACCTTGACAGTGGATGCACTTCGTTGGGGTTTCCGGTGATTTAGTGCACTGGTCAGTGGGGTGTGTACCTGCACATTTAACGCAGCGGATTTATATGCAATCGCTTCCTCTGCAATGTTTGTATTTTTCAAAGCTTTTGTTCATGCAATAGCTCTAGTGTTTTGTTCTCGTGTTTTCGTTCTAGTTATCCTAGTTGAACAAGTTTTGAAGTGTCCGTGCCTGACTGTTCAAATGGATCGAATAGAGCATTCTCTCTTCCTCCGAAGATGGTTGTATTTCATCTTCACTCAATATGTTGCGTCGTGCAACACTCTACCTGGACCCGGCCATACACCGCGGGTCAGACAGGCCCCAGATGTCCGCTTATTCTTACGGCGTACCCTCAATAACCTTAAGCACCCGTCATAAATCCCACTAATTTGCTTGCTAAGGTCCTTCAGACCCAACAAACATCTGTTTTCTGAATCATTTCTAAAGATTATTGTCTACCACGGCTTGACAAGGGAAAGTTGGGTTTTTCCACGTACGATGCTTCCTAATAACAACTTTTTATCGAGAGCAGCTAAGACCCTTTCTAGTCCACCAACCTTCGTTTAACCAATTAACAACAAATTCGATGGTCCCGTGCGCTAGACACACGCATCCTTAGCTTTCCTCCGCTACAGCATCGTCACCGAACATCACTGATTCTTCAACCTTCAAACATACAACATCCTTCGACCGGGTCTACACCCGAAGATCAGTCAGTCACTTATCTTATACATACGCACCAGCGTAACTATCTTCTTCACAAAGTTGTTGGAATAAACTGTCATTCACACCTTGTTACATCAGTGTCATATTCAATTAACCACCTCTATTATCCTAATCGAAATAGGGGATCGATCATTTCGTGGCGTCGATTATCTAATCGTGACGGGAATTTACGACTCCCGTTGGCGTGCTTCCTAGCGATCGCGTCTCTCCGCGATCGAAACACAATGTCATAGATCTGTTTTGCCGCTTTTTAATTTCTTGTTTCTGAATATTTGCTTGAAACTTTTTCACTTCAGGGAATGACTCATCTTCTTCTTTTAGCTGATGCATCTTCGTGTTTTCACTCTGTGAAAAAGTTCTCTTTCTATTACTATTTCTTGTTGTCATTGAACACTTTTCTGGCTGTATTGCATCTTCTCTTATAGTGAATGTGTCTGTGAAGTACCCGCGATCTTCCTTGAAATTGTTTCGCTCAAAACACTTTTCTCATTTACTATGTTTTGTAGGGCTTTGTGTTATTTCTTCTTCTGAGCTACTTCTAGCACTTTTCCTTTTTTTAAGATCGGTTTTCACGTTTCCTCTAAAAATGTAGGATATATTTAATTACGGTATAATAGAATTTATATGCACAATGTACATACATTAAACGATTAGATTTCAACATATTAATTAACCGATATCTTTTAAGTATCATTATTAGATACTATATATAAAGGTTAGTATTGATCAGTAACATGAGATTTGGGGTAAGATTAAAGATATTAAATTTCATCATAATATGATACAAACATTTACATTACTGTCATCGTCACGAATTAATGGCCTTCGTAATTTTGCAACAAGTGACATTGACTGTTGTTTTTTAATATTAATTGCAGCTTTCTTTCAACCCTCTCTTTTTGCTCGGCTCTTCAAAACTTTCGGCGTAGTTGAAGTTGAAGGGCCAGGTTGTGGTGTTCGAGCAAAGTATCTCCAAAATGGTCGTTAACAGATTTTTTAACACCCAAGCAACGTATATTCAATATATCTTTGGTAATTAGTGCTTTCATCCGATTCTTTGATGCAGTACCGATATTCCTACAATCGATATATCTACAAATAAATTCTTTATAAGTGTAGTATCGTAGAAAGAAGGGCCTGTGGTGGCACTCGATAGTTAAATAGCACCACTCGACACTAACTAGTGTCGGACGACGAAGTGGTTAGCGCCTTAGGTTACGAACGTAGGAGTCCGATTTTTCTTCCACGGTACAAAAAATGAGGAAAAGAGCGGCCGTACCCAACAGCGACCTCTACAGCGCTGAGCACAGCTCAACGATACTACATAAGTATTTAATATATACATTAAACTATACTTTTTAATAATACATACCATAATTTAATATTGTGGTTGAAATTATGACATATGTAACAATTAATACAAACACTTAACTTAGAAGCATATGTAAATTATTTTTCAAAAAAAATATTTATATGAAACAATAATAAAATAATGAAGTAACGTTGAGAATAAAATCTAGTTTAATTACAAATATATACACTGTTAACAATACCGTTCTTATCAATTTTATTAAATTTACAGTGAAGCTTACAATTACGCTAATGTCAATGAATATTAACGTATATGTTTATTATTACACCAAATAAAAGTGAAAGTACTCTAATGAAAAATACAATATACTTTAATGGAAATAAAACAAGTAAATAGCGAAGCATTTATTAATATTATTATACAGTACTATATTATATTATTATAATATTTATTAATATTTACTTACCTTTTACGTTTGCATAAAAACTACAAAATTGTAAATATCAACTTTTATAACAGAGATAAAACAAGTCACAGAAATTCGTGTCTTTCAATGGCAAAATGCGTTAAAGGAAGGGAAACGATAATCTCCGTTTCGCGTCACAAGCGGGACTGTGCCAGTTTTGCTCCTTGAAAGTACATGTAGCGGTGCATGAGCTAGAGGACAATTCAAATTATGTTGTTTTTTTGCCTCGGAGTATCAATATCGTTAGGACATACATAATGTAGCAATAAATAAACTCCGGACAAAACTATGTTGTCGCTACGTGCAACTGTCGAACGAAGACGAATTTGAATTTTCCGATTCTCCTCCGACCAGTTTATACTGTACCAGTTTAAACGGACGCAATCGTAAAGAGTTATCGATCATGTAGTGGATCGTGTGAGGATCAATAATTTAGAGAATACGTGAAATTGCTGCTGCAACGCCTCAAATATATTTAGAATAAATAAAATAAATACGAATAAATATAAATACCGTCGAGAGACACTCGTACAAATGTATTCGCGAAGCTAGGGTATGGTCGCTTGCGAAAAACTCGATAACTATAACTCGGATGACTCGGATAATAACTCGCAGATATTGATCGATAATTCGTAGGTACTCGGTATATACAAACTCGCGATCACGTCCGTTTATTTATACTGGGGGAGGGGGGGGGGAGAGTCGGAAAATTTGAATTCATCTTAGATCGACGATTGCCCATAACGGTGACTTTGTTTTGTCCGGAGTTTACCTATCGATATGTTTCGTGCGTCAAGGCGATGTCCGTGTTCCGAGGCACAACAACATGAGTCGCTCTCGATCCGCCACGTCCTATGACTCTACCGACTATCTACCGAGTATTGATCAGTTACTAACGAGTTATAAGCGAGCGGTTATATACTGTCTTAGCGAATCCGTTAATACGAGCGTCTTTGCGAACATTATCTGTTCTTATTTATTTAATCATTTTAAAATATACTTGACGGTTTCTACAACGGGCAATCTCGTCTAATAAATCTCACGATTAACCATCCTCTACACACAAGTCCCTTAATACATAACGACTTTTCAGTTCAATTGGGATCATTGCGTTTAACGCCATCTATTCGCCCGGGCGCGCCATTTTTCTCTAGAATATAAATTGTACCGCATGCTTGAATATGTACCGCATGCTTGAAATAGCCAGCCATGTTGATGTGGAAGAGGAGGCGAAAGTGGAGCATATTGTAGAAGGAATAGTAGATGAAGAAAACAATAAGTCTACTACATCCATTAAAGAATTGAGGAAGAGGTTAATCATGTACGAGGAACAGAATTATCGCAGAGCAAAATTGATTGTGAAGCTAGCCAAAATTGAAAGGAGCAGGATGCCCAGTCAATCTGGAGATATGAAGAAGACGAGATGTTACAATTGCGGCGACGAAGAATATGAGTGTGCAGAGTGCCCGAATAGGTCGAGAGGACCCAAGTGCTTTAAGTGTAGAGAGTACGGACACATCGTATCGAAATGCGACAATACCGATACCGGTAGCGAACTAACTTTAATGAGAGCGAATCAGTATGTGAAAATTGGTAACGGGTCCGGAAGAAATTGTACACTCGAAGAATTTTCGACGAATATTGTGATAGATGATGAGTCGTACGTTGTAACGATACATGTAGTTTCAGATACCTTGATGCAACACTCGTTCATAATTGGTACATACTTCCTCAATACCGTCGAATTAAACATAAAGGACGGAAATGCTTCTATTCGTAAAGTAGAGGAAAAAGATTGTAATAGACACCCGGAGGTGTTTAAAGTAGATACAGAAATGCGGCAAGACGAAGTAATTGATCAGTCTTAATCCGACTTTGCAAATCCGATCGTAGTTGAAAAAAGGAACGGATCTCTTCATGTTCCTATCGAGGAGAATAGTAGAGAATGTACGGCAGTTGTAGTTACCATGAGTCCTTATCTCGAGGACACCGTCGTCATGAAACAAAAATTTGTTAGATGAACCGGTTTTTTTGCGTGAAGAGGGAAAAATGCTATTACGCGTACCCAGAGAGATCCGCGTCTCTGGGTTATGTAGGACTCGGCAGGTGACATCGCCATACGCCCTAAAAACCCCTCGATCCTTTATTTGATTAGACACGGACAACCCCGGCATAGCCGATCAGCATTCATCAGGGTTGTCATTAACCGCGTCTCCGAATATTTAACGTTGCATGCTGGTACCGCTCCTCCTGTTCGCTGACCCCATAGCCATTTCCATTTCTCTTCTGTAATTTATTATCGATTTGCAGAACGCTTTGAGCTTTGTCCAGTATTCGTCCTTGGTAACCACGGTGTCCACAAGTTGACCACACTTATCCTGAGATCCAGGAAATTCTCGAGTTCGATCGTTATGTTCATTAGGTCCATTTAGGACACACGAACAGGACGTGTTCTGCATCGTCGTTCGGGTCACCAGAATCTCTACACTTAGTGTCGACCCCCTTACCGATCCTCTTCCTGTAGCTGTTGAAGATACCATGCCCCATTAACATTTGCATCGTAAAGTAATCGATGTCTCTCCTTTTCTTGGCGAATATAGACGCATTACCTATCAACTTCCTAGTAAAGTTGTCCTCTTTGTAATTGCCCTATTCCGCTTGTCACTCCATTAGGGCTTTCTTCCTTATGTCATCCAGTTCTTCTTTTAACATGATGTATCTATCGATCACTTCACCTTCAACAGCTAAGCTCTTATAAATCTTCATTCTCTCGTATGATTCTTTCAACATCCTAGCTTTAATGTTGATCGGTAAGTTGCCGGTCAATACACAAAGCACCGCATGAGATACAGTGCGGTAGGCTGTAAATGTAATGCACAGGGCAGTACGTTGGGTCCGTTTTATAATCTTCCTGTTCTTCTCATAGTTTATTGCATCAGCCCACACAGGCGCACCATATGTCACGATGGGTTCCCAAACATTGTAATAGAGCCTGCGCGCCAAGCCAGGCGGACCATTGATATTCGGCAGAATTCTTAGGAAACTAAAGTCCTTCAAACAGACAAACAGTCTTTGTCCCAACTACGGGAAGATAGGGGAAACCTATTGTTACGCCATGCGGCTTACCATAGGTCATATTCTTAACTGTCGATCGCGCCACTATAATGTTGCAGACGGATCGTCGCGTCTGCCCGGCAAACAAACATTGTAGTGGCAAGCGCGTGGTTCATTAAGCAGGGCGACTTCCAGAAACGTCGACTCGTGGCCGTTATTTTACCTCGCGTAAAAGAATGTGGCGTGATCCGAACGTAGTGGGGGTCGCCTTCCAGAAAAAACGAAAAAAAATCGAAAGGCGTTCAGAACTTTTCGAGAAGTTAAACCGTCAACACATCTGATACGTCGCGCATTACTTATCAATCAAAACGCAGTTACATTTTTTTGTTCCTTTTATATCTTTCTAGTTAATAAGTTGTTGAAATAAACATTAATTTATTTGTGTTAATTCTGTGGAATTTCATTGAACTACCCTTATTATCATAATCGAAATAAGGGGATCGATCAGTTCGTGGCGTCGATTATTTAATCGTAACGGGAACTTACAACTCTCGTTGACGTGCTATCTCGCGATCGCGTCTCTCCGCGAACGGTCGAAACGCCTATTTTTTAACGAACGACGTCTCCCACTAGAGACTTTCTCTCGAGAGCGGCTAGCATCCTTTTCTAACCACCGATATACAAATTGACCAATTCCCTTACTTTCTGAACGAAGGTTGTCCTCGACGAATCCGATTTTTCCTCTGCAATATTTTTAAAGCTACACATTTCGAATTTTCCAATTATGCCGAAACAATTGCGTGAACCACTCTATATATTCCATACAATAAACTATTTTTTGCGTTTTAAAGTAGTTGAATATTTTATTAAAATACTCTGAGCAATTCTCAGGTTTCTGTGAAAACAAGATAACCCAAATGTAGTTGTGTTTCCTTCAGAATTATGCAGATTTTATTTGAAATATGTGAGGTGTAAGTGACCCCGACATGATCGAGCTAATGAGATTTCAATGATCGTGATTCCGGGCGCGCTAACGATATGTCAAACAAGAATAAAACAGTTACGACCAGTGAAGTAGTCCGCGTGCCTTTGACGATGCCCTAGAAGATAGTTCTCCTTACTAGAGAGATAGCTCGCGGCGGCGAGCATCGCGGGCGATGAAGAAAAATCTACCGCCCTCCAAGGGTGTCTAGAACCTGAGTACTTAGAGCGAATCGAGGACATAGCGTTGAATACCCCGGCCACCACAATATGATAAACTCAAGGACGAAACACTTCTCTCTCCTTTTCCTTTATTTGTCGGCTCTACATCCATCCCCCTTGCTTACTCAAGTTGTTGTTTGTCTATATACGATTCAGCAACTATGGAACCACATATGGGCAAGATGGATTGACAGAAAGGAAGCGGAGGATTTTCGCGACGGAGGATGTAATTGAAGGATGAGCGTCGTAATGAATTGGTTTTGGTTTGTAAATATATTTGTTATGTTCTTGCAGCACTTCTTCTTTGCATTCTCAAGTCCCTTGGACGGCCTTTAGGAGAGAACAAAGACACAAATGATAATTGTAGCTGCTGGCTGTAGATGTCGCTGCTAGGGTACTGCTGTATTTTCTTTTCATTTAAGAATCGTGGAAGAAAAATCGGACTACGGTCGCCGGGATTTAAGAACCCAGATCCCGAACGTTCGTAACTTGAGGCGCTAACCACTGCGCTGCCGTTGTCTGGTATTAGTTAGTGTCGAGTTGTCGTATTTGTGCTGTCGAGTGCCGCCACATATGTATGCATTTATGAATTGAGTGGTTTACAAGTAATTACAATCGATATACATTACAAGTAATTACAATTTATTACAAATGACTCGCTGTGCATATTACTATAACAGTCAGTACTAATTCTATAGATCAGCAGCATTATAACTTTCCAATAAACAACCGAAAATCACGTCGTTGAATAATAAATGCATTCACTGTAGAATGAAATTATTATTACGAATATAAGAGAAACGATTTAAAAACCATGTATTTTTTCAATTAAATTATTTGCATTTGCAAAGGGAGATACAAAATTTTAACAACGTTGCAAATTACAAAGACACAAATTACAGTTTCGTGTTTAAGTTATTGTTCAGAGTTTGTTGGAATACAACGATATTAATCGCATACAGATGAGGTGATTGATCGAACGGATTCTTTCCTTCGTTGTTCAGCGATATCCTCATTAGCGTGCGTTCGTGAGATGTACCACGGCGGCTAGCACGTGCATGCTCTTTCGAGAATTCGGCGGAAGAAGCGTAGGAATATGGATGGAACATTCCCGATGGGCAGGTCGAGAAGCTACTAAAAGGTTCTGTGGCACATGTGACGCCACACAGACACCCACACAGGTCACACTCGTTACTGCATAGAGAGTGGGGTTCAAAACCTTTTCAAGGGCCATGGGTCACTAAGCCAGTCAGTCTGTGAATAACTAGCCAACTGACTACATTCCAGAACACACACACTTATAATTCCTGTAATAATTGTTTAATAAATATCACATTATATTGTTTCAACACAAACATTGTGTCTTCCACAGATTATTAATCTTAATTCCAAGATTAAATTCTAACAGAGCTTCCTAATAATTATGGTACAATTGGTAAAATGATGACTTTACATGAAAAAAGTAAAAAATATATTAGATAATTGAAATAACGCGATATAAATGTAATTGTAATAACATCAGTAAGAACGGATGTTTTAAGCTTTCGATTTTGAGAAAACAGGGTATGAATATGTTTAGTTAAAAAGCAATCCGTGTTTATTCGAGCATTCGCGGAGAGACGCGATCGCGAGAAAGCACGTCAACGGGAGTAGTAAATTCCCGTTGCAATTAGATAACCGACGCCACGAACTGATCGATCCCCTGATTTCTGTTACGATAATAGGGGTGGTTCAATGAATTTAACACTGTATTAACAGGTTAATATAGCTTGTATATTTAAAAATAATGAATGTAATAATAAAAACGTCACAAATTATTTAGCGATAAATACAGTTGATATGTTATAGGAATTCGACCCGACTTTGCGATATCTCTCAATGAATTCGTTAGACTAAGCAATTTATAACGTTTGACTCTTCAGAAGGGACCGATTACTCTTCGATCCTTTTCGTTGTCTTTTCTGGAAGACGACCCCCACTACGCTCGGATCACGCCACCGTTCGCGCCTATGATCACGTATACCAGCTTCTTTCTTTATGCGGATAAAATAACGCACCGAAGGCGAATAGATGTTTCTGGAACTCGCTGCTTGACGACAACTATGCGTTTATCGCTACTTTGTGTATATCTCGACGGTCATGTAAGACGATCTGTTTGCGACGGTTAGGAACACGGCCTACAGTAAGCCTTGGGGCGTAATAAACGGAGAGAATAGAATAATCTACAGGATTATCAACGGTGAAGTATATAAATATACTAACGACTCAGAAAACATAATTGAAGTGAGTTGCTTAGATATGAAATTATTGTTAATAACTAAAAGAATAATAGTACAAGTTAGATTAGCAGAGAGACAAACGTGATTGTGCAGTGAGTCTAGGAAACAGGATAAAATATAAAAGAAATAAAAATGGAATATGCAATACGTCCTATCCAAGAAGATTGGATACCAACTAATACATAATAAAAGAATGTCCGCAATATTTGGAATTAAGAACAAAATTCTTAAAATAAACAACCACCATCTTTATGAACAGAGAAAATTGATTATTGAGACTAAAGTATTTTATTAAGAAACAGCATGACGCTCACAGCATAATAACTGAAGTTATAATAACCTGAGCACAACTCAAAAACTTAGCTATGACCCTTTTGTAATAACTAACAAACAAACATTTCAAACTTAATTAATTATAAACAAGCTACAAATAATTTGAAGTTGGATATGAAGAAGCTTAATAACAAAATTAAATAAATAGAATTTTTCTTATTTAAATGCGACAGTTCGTAGTACAAAACAAATTTTGTTCAGGAATAAGGTTTTCTGAAAATTTCCAGCGAAAATTTTTGCAAAAATTTCCTAAAGGAATTATAATCTATGAGATAAATGAAATAAAAATACAAAACCCAACTGATATTAAAAGAAGAATGATTATTTTACAAGATAATATGAAACTGTGTAAGGGATTACATATGTAACATATTGTCCCGATGTACACATATCTGCGAAGCGACTTACTACCCTGTATATTCCAGAAACTTCTTAGATGGCCCCAGCCTTAACAATTTGAAACTATTTTATTAAAATTAAGAATTTTCCACATTAGATCGAACGCACTTCTAATAGGTACCAAACAGTATATATATATATAGCAAGATTTCACATATCTCTAAATTATTCACAGAAAATTAATACGGCACATAAATTAGACTTCGGATTGTAAATATTAAGAATAAATAACCGATACAGTCTCACAAAAATAGAAGGGTAAAGATAGAGATAAGGGATCAAAAACAACAGTTATTTTTCAAATTTGTATGAAAAGCCCTTAAGAAAATAAGTTCCTCCTTAAATTGAAAACAGTTATATGTATAGAAATCAAACTTGCGATAAAAGTAAAAAAGATAGAGAATAAGAAAATTGTATTTGTTTTATGACTCACTTTTACATGTAGTATAATTTCCACCGCTATTTTAGCATAGAACGCTATTTTCAAACACGAATTGTTCCAACTCGATAGTCCCTTGCTTTACTGTAAACGGAAAATTCTTTCGTGTTCTCAACCAAATTTATCAAATTCCAGCAATGACACATGCTATGTGATTGTCAGTAGAACATGGAGAAATGTTTCCAGTAAAGTTTCGAGCGACTTATCGCCGATTTTCAGAAGACACTGCGACGATATCGCGTGTACAGTGCTTCTATCGGTGTTGATGCGCTTTAATACATAGTGCAAGAGAACACTAATAAGATTTCCCAGTGGGCCTGTAAATCCTTATAGATCACTCAAAAATATATCATATTGTTTGTTTCAACTACTAGCAATTTAAAACGTCGTCTACATATATTTAGAAAGTTAGCAAAGACATATATTTGTTCCTGAGCATGATTTCTATCAGTTGAGCGTTGTAGCAAAATGTCCGATACAATTTAATATTGAATTTGTCTTTTTTTTTAGGCTAGCTTGATTGGATTACAGGTAGATTTAAACGATCCGTGTGTTGCATCTCCAAGGCATCTTCGACTCATCGATACGCAGTGATACCCGGCAAACTTCTAGTGGACAAACGACGTTGCTTGCAGGCAGTTTATATACATGTTTTGGCATGTGTTGTCGGCAGGCAATGTCTACAGACGCCTGTAGTCTGCCCGTACGCGCCTTAAGTTTCACTGACAGACATTGTCCGCCGATTACTACGACATCTGTCTGTGGACAAGAGGCCGTCAGTGTGGAGTTATCTTTACCCGAATAATTTAAGAAATATAAAATAAACTTCAACGAAAAGTTGCTAGCTTCGATATCTTACTAATACAATGTTATCGAAATTGAATAATCCTCGTTACTGTATTTAAAAGGAAATTGCATTTATATTTCAAGTTTATAGAGACAACAACAACAACCAAACAAAGAATCGCAACGAAGAAATAAACGGATACAACAAACAGAACACTGGATCGAAGATAGAACAATAAACAAGATAGAATCAAGAAAACAACAGTAACGAAGAACCGGGGCGCAGAAAAAAGTACGAAGCGTGCGAGCTGGAGAGGAAACCTGTGATCGTCGGTGCAAGCGGTAAGCCTACAAAATGGTTGCCGAGCAGGAATAATCGGCTGGAGAGCCAACCTGCTGGGACCGAGCTATATGGTGGCAGGTATCGCGTGGCGTCAGCTAAGCGAGCTGCCGCCCGAAAGGGTAGGTTTAACTTATCCAATGATCCGCAAGGAGAGGGCAAGTCGCGCGCCGACCATCTATGCGCGCCATTCCCAAGTCGAACGCGAACATCTAAATGCGAAGCCAGTATGCGTTTTTACTGCAGGTATGGCGCGGTCGACCAAAAGGTCGGGCCCTCAAACGCACACATTACTTGTACAATTCGAGTGCTGCAGATACGGAAAAGCAATTTATAATTTATCGTAATTTATCGTAATGCGAATTTTGGCGCGTTGTCATAAATAGATTTTTATTTAAAACGAAATTGTTAAATATCCTTTTGTATCAATTCACATAACGTTAATAAATCAATATTAGACATATTACTCATAAATTGTACATATCTTTGTGCATATACGCATAGTTTTCGTGCATATATCAATATTTGTATATTTTATATGTATAACTTTCATATGCTTTTCGCAAATTTTACATTCATAAACATCTGCAATCTACACGTTACGTTTTTCGTTGTATTTACAAGTACGGACATTAGATATTCTATTACATTCTTTTATTATAATCTTTTGATATATTTATAGTTGTTTAATTATTAGGTCATCCCATAAGTTCGTGCCGTTTTTCGAGGGGTTATATATGTTAAGATCGTTTACATACCTTTCAGTTTCATGAAAAAATGTAATCCCCCTCTCGTTGTACAACTTCTTCCCATTTTTCTGGTAGGTTCCGTCTCGATAAAAGTTCTCTTGTTTTTCTTTAAAATAATTTTCTATGCTATTTTTGAGAGTGTCAATATTTTCAAATTTTTTAGCTACTAAAAAGTGTTGTAATGCTCTGAACAGGTGGTAATCAGATGAGGCAATGTCTGGGGAATATGGGGGATGTGGTAAAATTTTTCAATTAAATTCAGACAATTTTTTTGTAACGCTTTTCGCGACATGCGGTTTAGTATTGTCGTGATGGAAGATAACGTTATTCCTATTCACTAAACCTGGCCGTTTTTCAGCTAGTGCTTCTCTTAATTTTTCCAACTGAGCGCAATATTTGTCTGAATTAATGGTATCACCACTAGATAAAAGTTCAAAATAGAGTATTCCTTTATAATCCCACCATAAACACAAAAGAACTTTACGTGGATGTAGCCCTGGTTTTGCACAGCGTTCAGGTGGCTGATTTCGTTGGGATCAGCTACGTTTCCGTTCAGGGTTCTCGAAAAGTATCCACTTTTCATCACCAGTTACCAGGGGCGTTTAAGGAATGGTTCACGTTTATTACGTGCAATTAATGACATGCACGCTGTCGTTCGTTCAAGACGGTTCCGTTCCGTAAGTTCATGGGGCACCCAAACGTTCAACTTTGACACCATCCCCATTTTTTTTAAACACCTATGAATCGTTGTCTTGGGTATTTTCAGGACATTTGACATCTCTTGAACTGTCAAACTTGGTGATTTTTCAACAAGATCCCGAATTTTATCTCCGTCTGTCTGAGGAGGACGCCCGGAGCGTACCTCCTCTTCTAAACAGAAATTCCCAGCTCTAAAACGTTGGAACCACTTCCTACAGGTGCGAGATGAAAGCGTATTTTCTCCGTAAACAGCACATATGTTTTTCCTGGCAATTGTTTCCGAACTTTCTTTCCGAAATTCATATAACATGAGATGTCGAAAATGGATACGCATTTCACTCGTGATTTTTTACTGTTAGAAGTCACTGTGTTCACTATATTACGATCTTATGCCCACGAAGATCTACTCTAGCCTGTTCTCGATCAGCTAAGCTCAAGTGCATTGGTCCCTTATCGCCGTATGTTTAGAAATCGACACATGAAATATATACACAAAAACTTATGGGATCACCTAATATGTAAACGATTTTGAACTATTTAATTTAATAAAGACCTTAGATCGACCGATTTTAATTGCTGTCACATAATCGTTAATTCATTACTTTTCCTCCAACTGTCACGAATTTTCATAAAGTGTGTATTTCGGATCGTTAATCTCATACGGATGTAAACTTCATTTTCTTAATAATCTTGGTCAATCATGTATCACATTTTCTATAAAATCTATAAGATCAGCAAGTGCTCTAATACTTGTGAACAATCATATATCTTAATTCGTGCCTTTTGTATTAATACAGAAGCTTCATGCGAGAAAGAATTTTCGATATAAATGTTCTCAATGTTGTAAATCGAGTTCTGCCAGAGCAACCGAGCCAAACGGACGTGTAAAACAGTGCTTCAGAAAAAGTGCGGCAAGTGGGGAAGAGAAAATTACGAACGGCAACGCCCATAGCTAAATGGTGGAAACTCGTGTCTTCTACTAAGAAGACTACAAGCAAAACTAAAATGAAAAAGCACATCCCACCGATAAAAATAATTAACAAAGACGAACAATACTACATAAATAAAACAACAAACATATCAAAACCAAGCCAACCAATAAACTAAGAACAGGAATGCTCAGCTACAAACGAAGTTGATATGGAAACAATACCAAACAATGAAGAGAATATTACCAATAACGAATTAATCCAACAGGATGAAAGCTGGAAGGTGGCAAGTTATAACAAGAAACGAAAAATAACAGGAAATTCAGATACAGAAAAGCAGCGATGGCTGCCAGAATTACCATTAAGAAACTCCTTCAGCTCACTTACGGAAGAAATAGACAACCCAACAACCAAAAACACAACTAACTCAACGCAAACTACAAAACCACCAACAATATTTGTCGACGCCCAGATAATAGACCCGCTTATTGATCGACTAAACGATATAGTTGGGAAGGAAAACTACACAATAAAACAAACAAAATTAGAACAAGTAAAAATTCAAATAAACACCCCAGAAAATTATAGGAAGGTGATAAAAGAATTAAAAGAAAAAACGCTGTGTACCACACATACCAGCTGAAAACGGAAAGAAGCTACGAAATAGTTATAAGAGGACTACATTCAAAAACTAACACAAAAAAAAATTAAGTGACGAATTAGCAAAAATTGGTCACCAAACAAGAGCAATAAACAATATGACAAGATACGATACGAAGCATTTAACAACACACTGTCCATACGTAGGGAAAATAAATGAAGTAAAATGTTACAACTGTAATGGAAATCACCCAGCCAGCTATAAAGGATGCGAAATCAGAAAACAATCACAACGTAAACAGTTTCCACCATTTGGCAATAGATCAATCAATAACTACCAACCACAACAAAGTATAACGGATAATTAAGCAACATTGAAAGCACAAAATGAACCAAAAGCTATAAACGGAAACACCGACCCCCAAGGAAACCGCAGCTACGCGCAAGTAACCCAAAACATTAGACAAACAACGCCCACAAACAAACAGAATCAAAGCAACAACACCGAAGACGATACAGAAATCAAAGAAATGCTCAGACAATCCATTAAAGGTACAGAGATATTAAGAAAAATGGTAAGTGAGAAAAACACAATACTAAGGCAACAAGTACAACAAACAACAGTCATGTTACAATTACTCACAAACTTGCTAAGTAAAAAATAAAAATGGACATGCTTGAAATAGCAGCATGAAACTCTAACGGACTATAACAAAGGGCCCTAGAAACTAAAACATTCCTGTATAATAATAATATCGACATACTACTCGTATCGGAAACACACTTCACTATAAAAAGTTACATAAAAATACCGTACTACACAATATATGATACCAAGCATCCCTCAGGAAAATCACACGGAGGGACCGCAGTAATAATAAGAAACGACATTAAACACCACTAACACAGCCAAGCTAGTAAGGAATATATACAAGCAACCACCGTTACTGTACAAACTAGCAGCAACCATTTACAGTTGTCAGCAGTATATGTACCACCGCGACACAAAATGACATCACAAACGTGGAAAGAGTACTTTCAACACTTAGTATGTATATCATAGTATGTAGATATGACAAGTATATCGCAACGGGAGACTACAATGCAAACCACACGCTATGGGGATCAAGAATTACCACACCTCGAGGTAGAACCCTAGAAAAATACATTAACAACAACCTCAATATATTATCCACAGGAAGACATACTGGCCGACAGACCTGAGCAAAATACCTGGCCTACTCGATTTTGCAGTTACAAAGGGACTAAACGCAAATAAACTAAAAATAACACCCAGCCTCATTGCATACAGCCCAATTGCTTACAGAAACAAATTAATACTTTATAGCAAT
>NW_022883758.1:0-23014 GCF_011952255.1 Bombus vosnesenskii
TATTCCAGAATTAAATGATAATAATTTCTGATAATAAATAATTAAACAATAAGAAATTAAACCCAGACCATCTCATCCTAATAATAAAGTTAATATATTAGGTCTCAAAATTTAAAAAATTATTGATATTAAAAACATTAATATTAAATAATAAAAACGATTAATTAAATATTTATTATTTAAATTCATATATCTAATTCTATTTAAATTTATATATCTAATTCTATATAATTAAATAAAAGAACTAATTAATATTACTAAAAATACAAATATTAATAATTTAAATCTAATCATAAAAATTGTTAGGGAAGTGATACATTTACACTGTACATGAGAGTGTGTGTGTAAGGGTCAGAGGGCGTCCAGGTCTTAGTTGAGACAAAAGACTGCCGTTAAAAGATTCTGTATAGTCGGTTGGCGACCAGCGTGCGTGCAAGACGTTCTTCAGAGTGTAATATAGATGTATAGCTATTGTGTGTGAAATATAGTCAATTATTTGTATTACCAAATCCTCGAATTTCCTTAATAGATTCGTATTTCAATTATGATCGTTATTACAAAATTTATTAGAAACTGACAAAGTAACGATACAGAATGTTATAACACAACAGAATAGAATGTCGAGTACTGACTTGGGAGGTTTTTTTATATCAAGGGGTTGGCTCCTGTGGAGGGGTTATCGTTGGATGCCGGTCACATAGGGATCCTGTTACTGCTTAGTTACTGTTTCGATGGCTAAGGTATGTGAGATATGATTATCCTATTGCTGCATTCTCGGGGCCACTGTGACACTAGAGACGTTGTCTGTGTTTTATGAATTGGAGACATTATTTTGAGAATGGACCCTGTGGTTATTTGGATTATTTTGATTTCCTTGTACTGTTTGGGAGTAGTATAGGAGATTGAAGTAGTAGTGAATTTCGGAAGAGTGGGTATTTGATTGGTTGTCTCTTTGGCTCTAAGCTTGGGATTCTTATTTATACATAAGGTTTTGTAGGCTGAGCGGCCTTTGTAGTTAGCAGAATGGTCACCTTGACAGTGGATGCACTTCGTTGGGGTTTCCGGTGATTTAGTGCACTGGTCAGTGGGGTGTGTACCTGCACATTTAACGCAGCGGATTTATATGCAATCGCTTCCTCTGCAATGTTTGTATTTTTCAAAGCTTTTGTTCATGCAATAGCTCTAGTGTTTTGTTCTCGTGTTTCCGTTCTAGTTATCCTAGTTGAACAAGTTTTGAAGTGTCCGTGCCTGACTGTTCAAATGGATCGAATAGAGCATTCTTTCTTCCTCCGAAGATGGTTGTATTTCATCTTCACTCAATATGTTGCGTCGTGCAACACTCTACCTGGACCCGGCCATACACCGCGGGTCAGACAGGCCCCAGATGTCCGCTTATTCTTACGGCGTACCCTCAATAACCTTAAGCACTCGTCATAAATCCCACTAATTTGCTTGCTAAGGTCCTTCAGACCCAACAAACATCTGTTTTCTGAATCATTTCTAAAGATTATTGTCTACCACGGCTTGACAAGGGAAAGTTGGGTTTTTCCACGTACGATGCTTCCTAATAACAACTTTTTATCGAGAGCAGCTAAGACCCTTTCTAGTCCACCAACCTTCGTTTAACCAATTAACAACAAATTCGATGGTCCCGTGCGCTAGACACACGCATCCTTAGCTTTCCTCCGCTACAGCATCGTCACCGAACATCACTGATTCTTCAACCTTCAAACATACAACATCCTTCGACCGGGTCTACACCCGAAGATCAGTCAGTCACTTATCTTATACATACGCACCAGCGTAACTATCTTCTTCACAAAGTTGTTGGAATAAACTGTCATTCACACCTTGTTACATCAGTGTCATATTCAATTAACCACCTCTATTATCCTAATCGAAATAGGGGATCGATCATTTCGTGGCGTCGATTATCTAATCGTGACGGGAATTTACGACTCCCGTTGGCGTGCTTCCTAGCGATCGCGTCTCTCCGCGATCGAAACACAATGTCATAGATCTGTTTTGCCGCTTTTTAATTTCTTGTTTCTGAATATTTGCTTGAAACTTTTTCACTTCAGGGAATGACTCATCTTCTTCTTTTAGCTGATGCATCTTCGTGTTTTCACTCTGTGAAAAAGTTCTCTTTCTATTACTATTTCTTGTTGTCATTGAACACTTTTCTGGCTGTATTGCATCTTCTCTTATAGTGAATGTGTCTGTGAAGTACCCGCGATCTTCCTTGAAATTGTTTCGCTCAAAACACTTTTCTCATTTACTATGTTTTGTAGGGCTTTGTGTTATTTCTTCTTCTGAGCTACTTCTAGCACTTTTCCTTTTTTTAAGATCGGTTTTCACGTTTCCTCTAAAAATGTAGGATATATTTAATTACGGTATAATAGAATTTATATGCACAATGTACATACATTAAACGATTAGATTTCAACATATTAATTAACCGATATCTTTTAAGTATCATTATTAGATACTATATATAAAGGTTAGTATTGATCAGTAACATGAGATTTGGGGTAAGATTAAAGATATTAAATTTCATCATAATATGATACAAACATTTACATTACTGTCATCGTCACGAATTAATGGCCTTCGTAATTTTGCAACAAGTGACATTGACTGTTGTTTTTTAATATTAATTGCAGCTTTCTTTCAACCCTCTCTTTTTGCTCGGCTCTTCAAAACTTTCGGCGTAGTTGAAGTTGAAGGGCCAGGTTGTGGTGTTTGAGCAAAGTATCTCCAAAATGGTCGTTAACAGATTTTTTAACACCCAAGCAACGTATATTCAATATATCTTTGGTAATTAGTGCTTTCATCCGATTCTTTGATGCAGTACCGATATTCCTACAATCGATATATCTACAAATAAATTCTTTATAAGTGTAGTATCGTAGAAAGAAGGGCCTGTGGTGGCACTCGATAGTTAAATAGCACCACTCGACACTAACTAGTGTCGGACGACGAAGTGGTTAGCGCCTTAGGTTACGAACGTAGGAGTCCGATTTTTCTTCCACGGTACAAAAAATGAGGAAAAGAGCGGCCGTACCCAACAGCGACCTCTACAGCGCTGAGCACAGCTCAACGATACTACATAAGTATTTAATATATACATTAAACTATACTTTTTAATAATACATACCATAATTTAATATTGTGGTTGAAATTATGACATATGTAACAATTAATACAAACACTTAACTTAGAAGCATATGTAAATTATTTTTCAAAAAAAATATTTATATGAAACAATAATAAAATAATGAAGTAACGTTGAGAATAAAATCTAGTTTAATTACAAATATATACACTGTTAACAATACCGTTCTTATCAATTTTATTAAATTTACAGTGAAGCTTACAATTACGCTAATGTCAATGAATATTAACGTATATGTTTATTATTACACCAAATAAAAGTGAAAGTACTCTAATGAAAAATACAATATACTTTAATGGAAATAAAACAAGTAAATAGCGAAGCATTTATTAATATTATTATACAGTACTATATTATATTATTATAATATTTATTAATATTTACTTACCTTTTACGTTTGCATAAAAACTACAAAATTGTAAATATCAACTTTTATAACAGAGATAAAACAAGTCACAGAAATTCGTGTCTTTCAATGGCAAAATGCGTTAAAGGAAGGGAAACGATAATCTCCGTTTCGCGTCACAAGCGGGACTGTGCCAGTTTTGCTCCTTGAAAGTACATGTAGCGGTACATGAGCTAGAGGACAATTCAAATTATGTTGTTTTTTTGCCTCGGAGTATCAATATCGTTAGGACATACATAATGTAGCAATAAATAAACTCCGGACAAAACTATGTTGCCGCTACGTGCAACTGTCGAACGAAGACGAATTTGAATTTTCCGATTCTCCTCCGACCAGTTTATACTGTACCAGTTTAAACGGACGCAATCGTAAAGAGTTATCGATCATGTAGTGGATCGTGTGAGGATCAATAATTTAGAGAATACGTGAAATTGCTGCTGCAACGCCTCAAATATATTTAGAATAAATAAAATAAATACGAATAAATATAAATACCGTCGAGAGACACTCGTACAAATGTATTCGCGAAGCTAGGGTATGGTCGCTTGCGAAAAACTCGATAACTATAACTCGGATGACTCGGATAATAACTCGCAGATATTGATCGATAATTCGTAGGTACTCGGTATATACAAACTCGCGATCACGTCCGTTTATTTATACTGGGGGAGGGGGGGGGGAGAGTCGGAAAATTTGAATTCATCTTAGATCGACGATTGCCCATAACGGTGACTTTGTTTTGTCCGGAGTTTACCTATCGATATGTTTCGTGCGTCAAGGCGATGTCCGTGTTCCGAGGCACAACAACATGAGTCGCTCTCGATCCGCCACGTCCTATGACTCTACCGACTATCTACCGAGTATTGATCAGTTACTAACGAGTTATAAGCGAGCGGTTATACACTGTCTTAGCGAATCCGTTAATACGAGCGTCTTTGCGAACATTATCTGTTCTTATTTATTTAATCATTTTAAAATATACTTGACGGTTTCTACAACGGGCAATCTCGTCTAATAAATCTCACGATTAACCATCCTCTACACACAAGTCCCTCAATACATAACGACTTTTCAGTTCAATTGGGATCATTGCGTTTAACGCCATCTATTCGCCCGGGCGCGCCATTTTTCTCTAGAATATAAATTGTACCGCATGCTTGAATATGTACCGCATGCTTGAAATAGCCAGCCATGTTGATGTGGAAGAGGAGGCGAAAGTGGAGCATATTGTAGAAGGAATAGTAGATGAAGAAAACAATAAGTCTACTACATCCATTAAAGAATTGAGGAAGAGGTTAATCATGTACGAGGAACAGAATTATCGCAGAGCAAAATTGATTGTGAAGCTAGCCAAAATTGAAAGGAGCAGGATGCCCAGTCAATCTGGAGATATGAAGAAGACGAGATGTTACAATTGCGGCGACGAAGAATATGAGTGTGCAGAGTGCCCGAATAGGTCGAGAGGACCCAAGTGCTTTAAGTGTAGAGAGTACGGACACATCGTATCGAAATGCGACAATACCGATACCGGTAGCGAACTAACTTTAATGAGAGCGAATCAGTATGTGAAAATTGGTAACGGGTCCGGAAGAAATTGTACACTCGAAGAATTTTCGACGAATATTGTGATAGATGATGAGTCGTACGTTGTAACGATACATGTAGTTTCAGATACCTTGATGCAACACTCGTTCATAATTGGTACATACTTCCTCAATACCGTCGAATTAAACATAAAGGACGGAAATGCTTCTATTCGTAAAGTAGAGGAAAAAGATTGTAATAGACACCCGGAGGTGTTTAAAGTAGATACAGAAATGCGGCAAGACGAAGTAATTGATCAGTCTTAATCCGACTTTGCAAATCCGATCGTAGTTGAAAAAAGGAACGGATCTCTTCATGTTCCTATCGAGGAGAATAGTAGAGAATGTACGGCAGTTGTAGTTACCATGAGTCCTTATCTCGAGGACACCGTCGTCATGAAACAAAAATTTGTTAGATGAACCGGTTTTTTTGCGTGAAGAGGGAAAAATGCTATTACGCGTACCCAGAGAGATCCGCGTCTCTGGGTTATGTAGGACTCGGCAGGTGACATCGCCATACGCCCTAAAAACCCCTCGATCCTTTATTTGATTAGACACGGACAACCCCGGCATAGCCGATCAGCATTCATCAGGGTTGTCATTAACCGCGTCTCCGAATATTTAACGTTGCATGCTGGTACCGCTCCTCCTGTTCGCTGACCCCATAGCCATTTCCATTTCTCTTCTGTAATTTATTATCGATTTGCAGAACGCTTTGAGCTTTGTCCAGTATTCGTCCTTGGTAACCACGGTGTCCAACAAGTTGACCACACTTATCCTGAGATCCAGGAAATTCTCGAGTTCGATCGTTATGTTCATTAGGTCCATTTAGGACACACGAACAGGACGTGTTCTGCATCGTCGTTCGGGTCACCAGAATCTCTACACTTAGTGTCGACCCCCTTACCGATCCTCTTCCTGTAGCTGTTGAAGATACCATGCCCCATTAACATTTGCATCGTAAAGTAATCGATGTCTCTCCTTTTCTTGGCGAATATAGACGCATTACCTATCAACTTCCTAGTAAAGTTGTCCTCTTTGTAATTGCCCTATTCCGCTTGTCACTCCATTAGGGCTTTCTTCCTTATGTCATCCAGTTCTTCTTTTAACATGATGTATCTATCGATCACTTCACCTTCAACAGCTAAGCTCTTATAAATCTTCATTCTCTCGTATGATTCTTTCAACATCCTAGCTTTAATGTTGATCGGTAAGTTGCCGGTCAATACACAAAGCACCGCATGAGATACAGTGCGGTAGGCTGTAAATGTAATGCACAGGGCAGTACGTTGGGTCCGTTTTATAATCTTCCTGTTCTTCTCATAGTTTATTGCATCAGCCCACACAGGCGCACCATATGTCACGATGGGTTCCCAAACATTGTAATAGAGCCTGCGCGCCAAGCCAGGCGGACCATTGATATTCGGCAGAATTCTTAGGAAACTAAAGTCCTTCAAACAGACAAACAGTCTTTGTCCCAACTACGGGAAGATAGGGGAAACCTATTGTTACGCCATGCGGCTTACCATAGGTCATATTCTTAACTGTCGATCGCGCCACTATAATGTTGCAGACGGATCGTCGCGTCTGCCCGGCAAACAAATATTGTAGTGGCAAGCGCGTGGTTCATTAAGCAGGGCGACTTCCAGAAACGTCGACTCGTGGCCGTTATTTTACCTCGCGTAAAAGAATGTGGCGTGATCCGAACGTAGTGGGGGTCGCCTTCCAGAAAAAACGAAAAAAAATCGAAAGGCGTTCAGAACTTTTCGAGAAGTTAAACCGTCAACACATCTGATACGTCGCGCATTACTTATCAATCAAAACGCAGTTACATTTTTTTGTTCCTTTTATATCTTTCTAGTTAATAAGTTGTTGAAATAAACATTAATTTATTTGTGTTAATTCTGTGGAATTTCATTGAACTACCCTTATTATCATAATCGAAATAAGGGGATCGATCAGTTCGTGGCGTCGATTATTTAATCGTAACGGGAACTTACAACTCTCGTTGACGTGCTATCTCGCGATCGCGTCTCTCCGCGAACGGTCGAAACGCCTATTTTTTAACGAACGACGTCTCCCACTAGAGACTTTCTCTCGAGAGCGGCTAGCATCCTTTTCTAACCACCGATATACAAATTGACCAATTCCCTTACTTTCTGAACGAAGGTTGTCCTCGACGAATCCGATTTTTCCTCTGCAATATTTTTAAAGCTACACATTTCGAATTTTCCAATTATGCCGAAACAATTGCGTGAACCACTCTATATATTCCATACAATAAACTATTTTTTGCGTTTTAAAGTAGTTGAATATTTTATTAAAATACTCTGAGCAATTCTCAGGTTTCTGTGAAAACAAGATAACCCAAATGTAGTTGTGTTTCCTTCAGAATTATGCAGATTTTATTTGAAATATGTGAGGTGTAAGTGACCCCGACGTGATCGAGCTAATGAGATTTCAATGATCGTGATTCCGGGCGCGCTAACGATATGTCAAACAAGAATAAAACAGTTACGACCAGTGAAGTAGTCCGCGTGCCTTTGACGATGCCCTAGAAGATAGTTCTCCTTACTAGAGAGATAGCTCGCGGCGGCGAGCATCGCGGGCGATGAAGAAAAATCTACCGCCCTCCAAGGGTGTCTAGAACCTGAGTACTTAGAGCGAATCGAGGACATAGCGTTGAATACCCCGGCCACCACAATATGATAAACTCAAGGACGAAACACTTCTCTCTCCTTTTCCTTTATTTGTCGGCTCTACATCCATCCCCCTTGCTTACTCAAGTTGTTGTTTGTCTATATACGATTCAGCAACTATGGAACCACATATGGGCAAGATGGATTGACAGAAAGGAAGCGGAGGATTTTCGCGACGGAGGATGTAATTGAAGGATGAGCGTCGTAATGAATTGGTTTTGGTTTGTAAATATATTTGTTATGTTCTTGCAGCACTTCTTCTTTGCATTCTCAAGTCCCTTGGACGGCCTTTAGGAGAGAACAAAGACACAAATGATAATTGTAGCTGCTGGCTGTAGATGTCGCTGCTAGGGTACTGCTGTATTTTCTTTTCATTTAAGAATCGTGGAAGAAAAATCGGACTACGGTCGCCGGGATTTAAGAACCCAGATCCCGAACGTTCGTAACTTGAGGCGCTAACCACTGCGCTGCCGTTGTCTGGTATTAGTTAGTGTCGAGTTGTCGTATTTGTGCTGTCGAGTGCCGCCACATATGTATGCATTTATGAATTGAGTGGTTTACAAGTAATTACAATCGATATACATTACAAGTAATTACAATTTATTACAAATGACTCGCTGTGCATATTACTATAACAGTCAGTACTAATTCTATAGATCAGCAGCATTATAACTTTCCAATAAACAACCGAAAATCACGTCGTTGAATAATAAATGCATTCACTGTAGAACGAAATTATTATTACGAATATAAGAGAAACGATTTAAAAACCATGTATTTTTTCATTTAAATTATTTGCATTTGCAAAGGGAGATACAAAATTTTAACAACGTTGCAAATTACAAAGACACAAATTACAGTTTCGTGTTTAAGTTATTGTTCAGAGTTTGTTGGAATACAACGATATTAATCGCATACAGATGAGGTGATTGATCGAACGGATTCTTTCCTTCGTTGTTCAGCGATATCCTCATTAGCGTGCGTTCGTGAGATGTACCACGGCGGCTAGCACGTGCATGCTCTTTCGAGAATTCGGCGGAAGAAGCGTAGGAATATGGATGGAACATTCCCGATGGGCAGGTCGAGAAGCTACTAAAAGGTTCTGTGGCACATGTGACGCCACACAGACACCCACACAGGTCACACTCGTTACTGCATAGAGAGTGGGGTTCAAAACCTTTTCAAGGGCCATGGGTCACTAAGCCAGTCAGTCTGTGAATAACTAGCCAACTGACTACATTCCAGAACACACACACTTATAATTCCTGTAATAATTGTTTAATAAATATCACATTATATTGTTTCAACACAAACATTGTGTCTTCCACAGATTATTAATCTTAATTCCAAGATTAAATTCTAACAGAGCTTCCTAATAATTATGGTACAATTGGTAAAATGATGACTTTACATGAAAAAAGTAAAAAATATATTAGATAATTGAAATAACGCGATATAAATATAATTGAAATAACATCAGTAAGAACGGATGTTTTAAGCTTTCGATTTTGAGAAAACAGGGTATGAATATGTTTAGTTAAAAAGCAATCCGTGTTTATTCGAGCATTCGCGGAGAGACGCGATCGCGAGAAAGCACGTCAACGGGAGTAGTAAATTCCCGTTGCAATTAGATAACCGACGCCACGAACTGATCGATCCCCTGATTTCTGTTACGATAATAGGGGTGGTTCAATGAATTTAACACTGTATTAACAGGTTAATATAGCTTGTATATTTAAAAATAATGAATGTAATAATAAACACGTCACAAATTATTTAGCGATAAATACAGTTGATATGTTATAGGAATTCGACCCGACTTTGCGATATCTCTCAATGAATTCGTTAGACTAAGCAATTTATAACGTTTGACTCTTCAGAAGGGACCGATTACTCTTCGATCCTTTTCGTTGTCTTTTCTGGAAGACGACCCCCACTACGCTCGGATCACGCCACCGTTCGCGCCTATGATCACGTATACCAGCTTCTTTCTTTATGCGGATAAAATAACGCACCGAAGGCGAATAGATGTTTCTGGAACTCGCTGCTTGACGACAACTATGCGTTTATCGCTACTTTGTGTATATCTCGACGGTCATGTAAGACGATCTGTTTGCGACGGTTAGGAACACGGCCTATAGTAAGCCTTGGGGCGTAATAAACGGAGAGAATAGAATAATCTACAGGATTATCAACGGTGAAGTATATAAATATACTAACGACTCAGAAAACATAATTGAAGTGAGTTGCTTAGATATGAAATTATTGTTAATAACTAAAAGAATAATAGTACAAGTTAGATTAGCAGAGAGACAAACGTGATTGTGCAGTGAGTCTAGGAAACAGGATAAAATATAAAAGAAATAAAAATGGAATATGCAATACGTCCTATCCAAGAAGATTGGATACCAACTAATACATAATAAAAGAATGTCCGCAATATTTGGAATTAAGAACAAAATTCTTAAAATAAACAACCACCATCTTTATGAACAGAGAAAATTGATTATTGAGACTAAAGTATTTTATTAAGAAACAGCATGACGCTCACAGCATAATAACTGAAGTTATAATAACCTGAGCACAACTCAAAAACTTAGCTATGACCCTTTTGTAATAACTAACAAACAAACATTTCAAACTTAATTAATTATAAACAAGCTACAAATAATTTGAAGTTGGATATGAAGAAGCTTAATAACAAAATTAAATAAATAGAATTTTTCTTATTTAAATGCGACAGTTCGTAGTACAAAACAAATTTTGTTCAGGAATAAGGTTTTCTGAAAATTTCCAGCGAAAATTTTTGCAAAAATTTCCTAAAGGAATTATAATCTATGAGATAAATGAAATAAAAATACAAAAACCAACTGATATTAAAAGAAGAATGATTATTTTACAAGATAATATGAAACTGTGTAAGGGATTACATATGTAACATATTGTCCCGATGTACACATATCTGCGAAGCGACTTACTACCCTGTATATTCCAGAAACTTCTTAGTTTGCCCCAGCCTTAGCAATTTGAAACTATTTTATTAAAATTAAGAATTTTCCACATTAGATCGAACGCACTTCTAATAGGTACCAAACAGTATATATATATATATATATAGCAAGATTTTACATATCTCTAAATTATTCACAGAAAATTAATACGGCACATAAATTAGACTTCGGATTGTAAATATTAAGAATAAATAACCGATACAGTCTCACAAAAATAGAAGGATAAAGAGAGAGATAAGGGATCAAAAACAACAGTTATTTTTCAAATTTGTATGAAAAGCCCTTAAGAAAATAAGTTCCTCCTTAAATTGAAAACAGTTATATGTATAGAAATCAAACTTGCGATAAAAGTAAAAAAGATAGAAAATAAGAAAATTGTATTTGTTTTTATGACTCACTTTTACATGTAGTATAATTTCCACCGCTATTTTAGCATAGAACGCTATTTTCAAACACGAATTGTTCCAACTCGATAGTCCCTTGCTTTACTGTAAACGGAAAATTCTTTCGTGTTCTCAACCAAATTTATCAAATTCCAGCAATGACACATGCTATGTGATTGTCAGTAGAACATGGAGAAATGTTTCCAGTAAAGTTTCGAGCGACTTATCGCCGATTTTCAGGAGACACTGCGACGATATCGCGTGTACAGTGCTTCTATCGGTGTTGATGCGCTTTAATACATAGTGCAAGAGAACACTAATAAGATTTCCCAGTGGGCCTGTAAATCCTTATAGATCACTCAAAAATATATCATATTGTTTGTTTCAACTACTAGCAATTTAAAACGTCGTCTACATATATTTAGAAAGTTAGCAAAGACATATATTTGTTCCTGAGCATGATTTCTATCAGTTGAGCGTTGTAGCAAAATGTCCGATACAATTTAATGTTGAATTTGTCTTTTTTTTAGGCTAGCTTGATTGGATTACAGGTAGATTTAAACGATCCGTGTGTTGCATCTCCAAGGCATCTTCGACTCATCGATACGCAGTGATACCCGGCAAACTTCTAGTGGACAAGCGACGTTGCTTGCAGGCAGTTTATATACATGTTTTGGCATGTGTTGTCGGCAGGCAATGTCTACAGACGCCTGTAGTCTGCCCGTACGCGCCTTAAGTTTCACTGACAGACATTGTCCGCCGATTACTACGACATCTGTCTGTGGACAATAGGCCGTCAGTGTGGAGTTATCTTTACCCGAATAATTTAAGAAATATAAAATAAACTTCAACGAAAAGTTGCTAGCTTCGATATCTTACTAATACAATGTTATCGAAATTGAATAAACCTCGTTACTGTATTTAAAAGGAAATTGCATTTATATTTCAAGTTTATAGAGACAACAACAACAACCAAACAAAGAATCGCAACGAAGAAATAAACGGATACAACAAACAGAACACTGGATCGAAGATAGAACAATAAACAAGATAGAACCAAGAAAACAACAGTAACGAAGAACCGGGGCGCAGAAAAAAGCACGAAGCGTGCGAGCTGGAGAGGAAACCTGTGACCGTCGGTGCAAGCGGTAAGCCTACAAAATGGTTGCCGAGCAGGAATAATCGGCTGGAGAGCCAACCTGCTGGGACCGAGCTATATGGTGGCAGGTATCGCGTGGCGCCAGCTAAGCGAGCTGCCGCCCGAAAGGGTAGGTTTAACTTGTCCAATGATCCGCAAGGAGAGGGCAAGTCGCGCGCCGACCATCTATGCGCGCCATTCCCAAGTCGAACGCGAACATCTAAATGCGAAGCCAGTATGCGTTTTTACTGCAGGTATGGCGCGGTCGACCAAAAGGTCGGGCCCTCAAACGCACACATTACTTGTACAATTCGAGTGCTGCAGATACGGAAAAGCAATTTATAATTTATCGTAATTTATCGTAATGCGAATTTTGGCGCGTTGTCATAAATAGATTTTTATTTAAAACGAAATTGTTAAATATCCTTTTGTATCAATTCACATAACGTTAATAAATCAATATTAGACATATTACTCATAAATTGTACATATCTTTGTGCATATACGCATAGTTTTCGTGCATATATCAATATTTGTATATTTTATATGTATAACTTTCATATGCTTTTCGCAAATTTTACATTCATAAACATCTGCAATCTACACGTTACGTTTTTCGTTGTATTTACAAGTACGGACATTAGATATTCTATTACATTCTTTTATTATAATCTTTTGATATATTTATAGTTGTTTAATTATTAGGTCATCCCATAAGTTCGTGCCGTTTTTCGAGAGGTTATATATGTTAAGATCGTTTACATACCTTTTAGTTTCATGAAAAAATGTAATCCCCCTCTCGTTGTACAACTTCTTCCCATTTTTCTGGTAGGTTCCGTCTCGATAAAAGTTCTCTTGTTTTTCTTTAAAATAATTTTCTATGCTATTTTTGAGAGTGTCAATATTTTCAAATTTTTTAGCTACTAAAAAGTGTTGTAATGCTCTGAACAGGTGGTAATCAGATGAGGCAATGTCTGGGGAATATGGGGGATGTGGTAAAATTTTTCAATTAAATTCAGACAATTTTTTGTAACGCTTTTCGCGACATGCGGTTTAGTATTGTCGTGATGGAAGATAACGTTATTCCTATTCACTAAACCTGGCCGTTTTTCAGCTAGTGCTTCTCTTAATTTTTCCAACTGAGCGCAATATTTGTCTGAATTAATGGTATCACCACTAGATAAAAGTTCAAAATAGAGTATTCCTTTATAATCCCACCATAAACACAAAAGAACTTTACGTGGATGTAGCCCTGGTTTTGCACAGCGTTCAGGTGGCTGATTTCGTTGGGATCAGCTACGTTTCCGTTCAGGGTTCTCGAAAAGTATCCACTTTTCATCACCAGTTACCAGGGGCGTTTAAGGAATGGTTCACGTTTATTACGTGCAATTAATGACATGCACGCTGTCGTTCGTTCAAGACGGTTCCGTTCCGTAAGTTCATGGGGCACCCAAACGTTCAACTTTGACACCATCCCCATTTTTTTTAAACACCTATGAATCGTTGTCTTAGGTATTTTCAGGACATTTGACATCTCTTGAACTGTCAAACTTGGTGATTTTTCAACAAGATCCCGAATTTTATCTCCGTCTGTCTGAGGAGGACGCCCGGAACGTACCTCCTCTTCTAAACAGAAATTCCCAGCTCTAAAACGTTGGAACCACTTCCTACAGGTGCGAGATGAAAGC
This sequence comes from Bombus vosnesenskii, assembly GCF_011952255.1. NCBI lineage: Eukaryota > Metazoa > Arthropoda > Insecta > Hymenoptera > Apidae > Bombus > Bombus vosnesenskii. The sequence continues at coordinate 14,084 of NW_022883758.1, forward strand.
GTATTTTCTCCGTAAACAGCACATATGTTTTTCCTGGCAATTGTTACCGAACTTTCTTTCCGAAATTCATATAACATGAGATGTCGAAAATGGATACGTATTTCACTCGTGATTTTTTACTGTTAGAAGTCACTGTGTTCACTATATTACGATCTTATGCCCACGAAGATCTACTCTAGCCTGTTCTCGATCAGCTAAGCTCAAGTGCATTGGTCCCTTATCGCCGTATGTTTAGAAATCGACACATGAAATATATACACAAAAACTTATGGGATCACCTAATATGTAAACGATTTTGAACTATTTAATTTAATAAAGACCTTAGATCGACCGATTTTAATTGCTGTCACATAATCGTTAATTCATTACTTTTCCTCCAACTGTCACGAATTTTCATAAAGTGTGTATTTCGGATCGTTAATCTCATACGGATGTAAACTTCATTTTCTTAATAATCTTGGTCAATCATGTATCACATTTTCTATAAAATCTATAAGATCAGCAAGTGCTCTAATACTTGTGAACAATCATATATCTTAATTCGTGCCTTTTGTATTAATACAGAAGCTTCATGCTAGAAAGAATTTTCGATATAAATGTTCTCAATGTTGTAAATCGAGTTCTGCCAGAGCAACCGAGCCAAACGGACGTGTAAAACAGTGCTTCAGAAAAAGTGCGGCAAGTGGGGAAGAGAAAATTACGAACGGCAACGCCCATAGCTAAATGGTGGAAACTCGTGTCTTCTACTAAGAAGACTACAAGCAAAACTAAAATGAAAAAGCACATCCCACCGATAAAAATAATTAACAAAGACGAACAATACTACATAAATAAAACAACAAACATATCAAAACCAAGCCAACCAATAAACTAAGAACAGGAATGCTCAGCTACAAACGAAGTTGATATGGAAACAATACCAAACAATGAAGAGAATATTACCAATAACGAATTAATCCAACAGGATGAAAGCTGAAAGGTGGCAAGTTATAACAAGAAACGAAAAATAACAGGAAATTCAGATACAGAAAAGCAGCGATGGCTGCCAGAATTACCATTAAGAAACTCCTTCAGCTCACTTACGGAAGAAATAGACAACCCAACAACCAAAAACACAACTAACTCAACGCAAACTACAAAACCACCAACAATATTTGTCGACGCCCAGATAATAGACCCGCTTATTGATCGACTAAACGATATAGTTGGGAAGGAAAACTACACAATAAAACAAACAAAATTAGAACAAGTAAAAATTCAAATAAACAGCCCAGAAAATTATAGGAAAGTGATAAAAGAATTAAAAGAAAAAACGCTGTGTACCACACATACCAGCTGAAAACGGAAAGGAGCTACGAAATAGTTATAAGAGGACTACATTCAAAAACTAACACAAAAAAATTAAGTGACGAATTAGCAAAAATTGGTCACCAAACAAGAGCAATAAACAATATGACAAGATACGATACGAAGCATTTAACAACACACTGTCCATACGTAGGGAAAATAAATGAAGTAAAATGTTACAACTGTAATGGAAATCACCCAGCCAGCTATAAAGGATGCGAAATCAGAAAACAATCACAACGTAAACAGTTTCCACCACTTGGCAATAGATCAATCAATAACTACCAACCACAACAAAGTATAACGGATAATTAAGCAACATTGAAAGCACAAAATGAACCAAAAGCTATAAACGGAAACACCGATCCCCAAGGAAACCGCAGCTACGCGCAAGTAACCCAAAACATTAGACAAACAACGCCCACAAACAAACAGAATCAAAGCAACAACACCGAAGACGATACAGAAATCAAAGAAATGCTCAGACAATCCATTAAAGGTACAGAGATATTAAGAAAAATGGTAAGTGAGAAAAACACAATACTAAGGCAACAAGTACAACAAACAACAGTCATGTTACAATTACTCACAAACTTGCTAAGTAAAAAATAAAAATGGACATGCTTGAAATAGCAGCATGGAACTCTAACGGACTATAACAAAGGGCCCTAGAAACTAAAACATTCCTGTATAATAATAATATCGACATACTACTCGTATCGGAAACACACTTCACTATAAAAAGTTACATAAAAATACCGTACTACACAATATATGATACCAAGCATCCCTCAGGAAAATCACACGGAGGGACCGCAGTAATAATAAGAAACGACATTAAACACCACTAACACAGCCAAGCTAGTAAGGAATATATACAAGCAACCACCGTTACTGTACAAACTAGCAGCAACCATTTACAGTTGTCAGCAGTATATGTACCACCGCGACACAAAATGACATCACAAACGTGGAAAGAGTACTTTCAACACTTAGTATGTATATCATAGTATGTAGATATGACAAGTATATCGCAACGGGAGACTACAATGCAAACCACACGCTATGGGGATCAAGAATTACCACACCTCGAGGTAGAACCCTGGAAAAATACATTAACAACAACCTCAATATATTATCCACAGGAAGACATACTGGCCGACAGACCTGAGCAAAATACCTGGTCTACTCGATTTTGCAGTTACAAAGGGACTAAACGCAAATAAACTAAAAATAACACCCAGCCTCATTGCATACAGCCCAATTGCTTACAGAAACAAATTAATACTTTATAGCAATCCAAGGACACTATGCAACAGAACAACCAAATGGCAAATTTTTAAAGAAATAATCGAGAGCAAAACCAGTTGCAGCATCCCATTGGAAACACCCGAACACGTCGAACAGGCAGTAACACCATTGACAGAAACCATCCAAGAAGCATCATGGACAACCACTATACCTGAACCAACCAACAGACAAACAAAAATAATTCCATCAGACATACTTAAAAAATTAGAGAAAAAAGAAAAGCGAAAGCAAAATGGCAAAAACATAGAACACGAGAAAACAAAAAACACCTAAACAAACTTGCAAAGGAAATAAAAAACAAAATAAAAGTGCACAACAATAACGAATTCACAAAATTCATAGAGTCACTCTCTGCTCACGAGAACTCCAACTACTCCCTATGGAAAGCCACGAAAAAAAAAAAGAAACCAATAAAACTAGTCCCAGCAATCAGGACGGCAGACAACACATGGGCAAGAAGCAACGAAGAGCAAGCTGAAGAATTTTCCAACCACCTTTGAAACACATTTATACCACATAATATCAACAACAGCAACCCCAAATGTCATACGGACGAGGATGCGTTTACCACTAGTACCTCAACTGACAACCACTATACCATACCTAAAACAACAGCACAAGAAATTAGAAACATAATCGAGAAAACAAAAAACAATAAAGCACCACGAATCGACCTAATCAATGGTAAAATCTTGAAAAACCTTCCGCCAAAAGCGATAACACTAATGACAATAATATTCAATGCAATACTAAGAATCCAATACTTTCCTAAACTGTGGAAACTAGCACAGGACATAATGTTACCTAAACCAAGCAAAGAACCACACCAAACTGCATCTTACAGACGAATATCACTACTTCCTGTGTTTTCCAAAATACTAGAGGAAATAATATGCAACCGCATAAAACCAATAATATAGAAGGAAAAATTAATACCAGATCACCAATTTCGATTCAGAAACATACACTCCACTATGGAGCAAATGCACAGGCTCATTAAAGAAATAATACTAGCATTAGAAAACAAACAATACTGTACAGCTCTCTCTATGGACATAGATAAAGCATTTGACAAAATAAACCACGAAAGCCTACTACAAACAATCAGGAAACAATTTCCGGAGCAATTATACCAATTAATAAAATCTTACTTAAGCAGCAGAACCTTCGTAATAAAAATCAAGGACACATACTCTGAAGTTAAAGACATCAAGGCAGGGGTTCCGCGAGGAAGCGTCTTAGGATCAATATACACAAAACATACCAACAACTACCAATAGCAAAATACTGACGGACGACACAGCTGTTGTCACAGACGAAATTTGAGCAACTGTATATAACAAACCGAAATTCCGAACGCCTTATCGCGTGTGACCGTCCGGTCAGCACCCGTTCTCAGCCGCCTGAGTGGCATTCGATCACTCCAGCCGTTCTCCGAATTTTACACTAAGTATAAACAAAACCTTCTCCAACTCCAACGAATGGAAGAATATAAATGCTCCCTTCAAAATCATCCAGTCAGTCTAATAAAAAAATTCTTAACTAATCCAAGTATCGAAAGTGTATCATCGCGAACCGAAAAAATTGTATAAATTGAGTAAAAAATAAAAAGAACTTAATCTCCTTTTCGGAAATTAACAAGTTCCTTATTTTTACCTTAATTTTACACATTTTTGGCGATCCGTGCCAGGATCTATTCACTTCAGTGCAAACGAAATTACGATTTCGGCGTACGCGCATCATTGAAGATCGAAGGATCAACGGACCCAGTGCGAATCTTTGCTACTACGAAGCCCTGCAGCAACTTTCAACGTTCCACTACGGTGAAATTAAACGAGAGGACTACGGTCAGCGCAGAGCAAGCCTACGAATAAGATTCGGAATCTAGAACCAGCCAGAGAGGAAACATCCCTGAGACTCCTCAACGGTCATAGCTACTACGGTAAGCTGAAAAATCTGGATTCATTTTCACGATACCGTGTGAGAAACCCCAGTTTCTCAAGCGCTTCGAGTCCAAATAGCAACAGTAGTTCAGACTCAATAAGTTCAATTAGAATCATGCCCGCATCACGAAAAGACAAAGTCGAAACTATTGAAACCGTTTCTACAAACGGAGGTACGGACAATTCGATTCGTGCCATACTCGACGTGATACAAAAACAAATTGAAATTCTTGCACAACGTGTAGAAGAGACACAACGGACGGCCGACAGTGAAAATAAGAAGCGTGCAGCGGAAATAGAACTATTAGGCAAAAATATCTCTAAAATAAAAATAGGACGCGACGCTACTACAGAACTAGGTTCCCTTATTACTATGGACGAATCTGTTGCCGCGAGAGATAGAACTTCCCCACCATGCGTTCCAATTCGAACAGAAGAAGGCAACCATCCCTCTTACGAAGACCGTCCACCGCAATTCGCCCCTCCGAGCTTACGGGCCAAAGACGCGATAGTATGTATTCCGCAATTAAACGGCGAAGACAATATCGGAGTAGAAGAATTCATACGCGAAGTACGCGAATTATGAGCCATGTGTAGCGAACCCACGCTACTATTAAAAATGATCAAAATCGGGAAAATCGCGGGTAAAGCCGCAATGGCCATCTGCAATATACCGATATACGAATACGGACACCTGTACGATGCCCTAAGACGAAACGTAGCCACCCAAGACCCTGTTAGAGAACATCAAGACCAGCTACGCGAAACGAGACAGCGTCACGACGAAAGTGTGCAAAATTATATCATCAGGTTCCGCAGAGCGCTCAATAAGTTACAATACAGTATAACGAACGAATACCGTGACGAAATTACTAGACGAGCTATGAACGACAGGATTTTAAAAGACTCCGTGATCGATTTTATCCGAGGCCCGAAAGGCGAAATAGGACAATTACTACTCGCCAATCCACCATACAATATCCTTGAAGCCGAAAAGAAAGCCACCGACATCGAGCGATTCTTCAGGGAAGATCGAAATCGACGACCAAAACCAATAGAACGATTACGACTCCCTGAGCAGCAACGACTAACAACCAATAATCCTAATCCGATCACTAAAAAACCAACTCCAACACCCAATCCAATGCCAAGAAGCTTCCGACAAACCGAACAAATACCACTTGCCCAAAGGACACAATCAAAATGCTTCAAATGCAACCAGATCGGACATGTCTCCAGTCAATGTAAAAATTTTCGAACACCCAGCCAATTTCCGAGACCACCAGCAGTCCACAATCTCGAGACACACAAGGAAGAAATAGAGGAACCAATAGACCAGACCTACGAATTAACGCCACAACAGGAAGACTACCCACAGTACTTTTACGATCCGACGGACAGCGACATAAATTCCTCATTGACAGCGGAGAAGGAATTAATATACTCAAGCGAAGATGCGTATTACGACCAAGAATAACAAAAGAACGGAAATTCTCGATGGGACACTCTAAATTTAAAACCAACGAACACGCTTTGATAAAACTATTTGGCAAACCTCTAGAATTTTTTGTGGTAGAAGACAACTTTCCAATTATAGAAGACGGCATACTCGGTTTGCCAGCTCTATCTAAATTCAAATTTGAACTCTCGAATCAACAATTAAAACTTGACAACAATATACTTTTATTGCAACAGGAAAACGACGTACCTCCAAAACAAGCAGTGTCAAAAACAGTCTACCTGGAAGGAAAACCGACAACGATATGCTTTATCAATGGTGGTGAGTGCCCAGCCAAAATGACTAATTTTATCGAAAATTCAAATACGTATGATCAAGCCTCCACGTTTAAAGATTTAGTTAGACTTTCGCATATAGAGAAAACCCTCCGTGAACCAATCGAAAAGATATTGCTGTTCTACCTCGACGTATTCAATCTAGAGACCGACTTATTACCATGCACTAATCTTGCTAAACAAACAATAACGTTAAAAGAAAATAAAATCATTAACACAAAATCTTACCGACCGCCTGAATGCCATAAAGAAGAAATCAAACGACAAATGGACGAAATGCTAGAAAAGAACATTATAGAACCATCTGATTCTCCTTACAATTCACCAGTCTGGGTAGTACCAAAAAAGGCAGACGCCTCAGGGAAACAGAAATGGCGAATTGCAATAGACTTCAGAAAAATAAACGAACTAACTGACCAGGACGCATATCCATTACCTGACATAGACGACATACTATCCCAACCAGGCAACGCAAAATTCTTCTCAGCCCCCGATTTATCCTCCGGATTCCACCAAATCCCAATGGACATAGACTCTAAAAAGTACACAGCATTCTCCACACCACAAGGACACTATCATTACAATAGGATGCCATTCGGTTTAAAGAATGCACCTGCAACATTTCAACGCATGATGGATACCGCGCTAAGAGGGCTCATAAATAAACATTGCTTCGTATATTTAGACGACATTATAATATTCGGACAGTCGATTGAAGAGCACAATAGCAACCTCGCGATAGTATTGCAACGCCTACGCGAACTCGAACTCAAAATACAGCCGGACAAATGCGAATTTCTCAAACCAGAATTAGAATATCTTGGACATATAGTAACCGCCGAAGGTGTAAAGCCAAATCCCAAAAATTAGAAGCCGTTAGCAATTTCAAACAGCCACGTAATCCCACAGACATCAAATCGTTCTTAGGACTAGCAGGTTATTACCGTAAGTTCATCAGAAACTTTTCTAAGATCGCGAAACCATTGACCGAACTTACAAAAAAGGAGACACCATTTCATTGGACAGATAAAACCCAGGAAGCATTCCAGACATTAAAAAACAAACTCTGTTCATCACCCGTACTAAAATTCCCAGACCTTGCGAAACCATTCACATTAACGACTGACGCCAGTAACGAAGGTATAGGTGCAATCTTATCACAGGACGGACATCCATGTTGTTATATCTCGCGAACTCTAAACCCACCGGAACGAAACTATTCCACTACAGAAAAAGAACTTTTAGCAATAGTATGGGCCGTGAAACGCCTCCGACAATATCTGTTAGGACGGAAATTCCTCATCCGAACCGATCACCAAGCACTAAAATGGTTACAGAATTGCAAAGACCCCACATCACGCTTGATGAGATGGCGATTAAAACTAGAAGAATACGAATACGACATAGAATACACGAAAGGAAAAGATAATACTGCAGCCGACACACTATCTAGAATACATGTTCTGACCAGACGACGCGAAAATTTGAACATAGAACTCGATAAAAAATATCACGATTGGGAAAAATCTACCGACGCGTTACCCAAAATTCTCAAAATGACTCCGAACCGTAAATCTTTCTATCAATTATCCAAAGCAGAGCTAGGAAATTACGACAGAATCGAATGGTTAACTAAATTAAACGAAATTATTCATATAAACGAAAAGATAGGTATAGGCGACGACAGTTCCACAGAGACCGAAAAGAACGCGATCAAACAAATTTTACTATTCCTGAACGACACCGTAAAAGAATTAAATTTTGCATGGGAACCAATTCAAACATATAGCGACGAAGAAATAGACGAATTATTGAAAGAAAATCACGATTTAGTAGGACACTCCGGTATGCAAAAGACATACGACCGCATTCGTGAACGGCACAGAGTACCAGATTTGATGAAACGCATACAACAACATATAGAATCAACACCTGCGAAACATCTAAAACTACACGTATCAGACCGCGCGAAGAACCTTGTATCACCGACACACCCCTCGAACCAAACGATAAAATTGCTATGGACTTATTAGGCCCACTGAAAAAGACGAGAAAAGGCAATCAGTACATTCTATCCATACATGACGAATTGACAAAATACTTAATACTCGTACCACTAAAAACTCAGCAAACGGAAACAATTTGGAACGCACTCTTGAATCATTACATTTACATCTTTTCCGCTCCAAAAAAGATATTAACCGACCGCGGACAGAATTTTATATCTAGTTTAATGCAACAGTACGAAGACGCGTTCAAAATCAAACATATCAAAACGACATCCTGCCACCCACAAAGTAACGGATCGTTAGAACGGACACACGCAGTAATAACGGACATGTTAAAATCGATACAGCGAAATTCGGGTGAAGAATGGGACGATCAACTTAACTTTGTATGCCTTGTATATAACACAATGATACACGACTCTACTGGTTACACGCCATTCGAACTCACATTCGGACACCAAGCCAATCTTCCCTCCACGATATCCAAGAATCCCCAACGCACATACGCAGACGAAGTCACGTTCCGC
>NW_022883759.1:0-14550 GCF_011952255.1 Bombus vosnesenskii
CACTCGTCTGTGACGTGGAAATTCTAAAATCTAAAATCTAGAATATTCCTTACCCTTTTTCGCAGATTATAAAATATCTTATTCATACTACCTTGCATCGATAAATCACCGTTCATAGTGACACTTTCAAATCGCCTATCGTTTCTCAATGGATACGAGAATTTCCGTTTATTACTTTAAAAACAACCCATCCATTGCGTTTCTCTTAAAAAATTCTTTCAACTCTGTTGAAAACCGAGCATCAAACAAGAGACAAACGATTTGTTGTCATGGAAATGTTTGGTTCACACATAAGCAACGCACAAATATAATGATAGAATAGCTGAGTGTGTGTACTGTATAGTAAGATGGATGCAACATGGAAATAGAAAGAGAACGCCATGTATAGATACTTCCTGTCCTTGTTTAATCAGGCATGCACACTAGTGGACACTGACGCTGCTCGTATACCGCTGTTACATATTTCCTGTACAAGTGCGCGTCATTAGACAAGGACGGAACATCCTCTCTCTACTTCTCTATCGCGTTTTTAGTTCGCTCACGCGCTCTGTACTTATATCTATTATATTTCCACCATAAGCAGCGGCCGTGCAGTGACTTACAAAAGTTCCGAACGGTTCCATCCTGGGCGGACGGTTAATTGCGTTCGGTACTTCGAGGCAGGAAGGTGAGTACAGAATCGCTCCTCTTAGTACTCTTATTAGAAGTGTTATCATCGAATATGAGTTTTTTCAATAAATTCTTATCGTTTTACAATCTTTCTAGAATACAATGACGTCAGCAATCGATCATTTTCGCGAATTTATTGTAAATTAATTGGGGGAATATCTGGAGTTCTTTATCGGTTTCGACTGTAAAATCAGCAACTATTCGAATTTTTCATTCATAATTGTGACATTTTCGACTCTTCCGTTGCCAAGACCCTCTTGAGGGATTTTTGGCACGTTCCATCACCCTTGTTAAACGAGTGCACATTGGTGGATATATTGATTTTAAAAACCAATACGTGTACGAGATTTATTATCTCACTGGGACAAAGAAATCCGTTTTAGTCGCGAATTTTCCGTGTTTCTTCTTAATTTTCGTGAGTGTCTGGCGCGGAGCATTATTTGAATGAACTTTTCATCGTTCAGATTATATTTCGTTTAAAAAGATTGAAATTGATGTCGAGAAGAAATGAAACAAGGTGCTCGGGCATTCTTTCGTTTCCCGGGGAAAGAGAAATATGAAAAAAAACGGTCGTCCTTCCTTCTGCCATTTTCGTCCATTACCAAAATGGCATGACCCAAGTGTCCCGGGCCCCGAATCAATCAAGCGAATTTTGAATAATTTTTGAATAATATCCAGTTAATAATTTGTGAAACAAATTAATTTCATTTTATTGTTGGAAACAAATTAGTTGGATTTTGCTTTCTTTAGCAGTTTTTGCCAGAGTTGACCTGACGTGCTACTTCAGTTTCCATCTTCGCTTCTCGAAACTTCCAACGTCCTTGGTGTTGGAGTCTCCTTGCCCAGGTGAGTACATAGCTTCTAGATACTGGTCGCTGTTCATCCTTACGAGCCTCTCGAGCTTTAGTTGTCAATTGTTATCGTTAAAGGAAGAGAAGCTCGCGACAGATGTTATCGAACAAATCGTTTATTCTCGAAAAGTTCGAACTTGTTCGTTGCGTTTGAATATATATGGACGGACGCCTTTTTTCATGACATCATCATGATTTGTCATGTCGTGAGTATAGCTTCTGACTACCATATGTTTGTGATTTATGTGAAATTTGACCACTATACCGTGATAGAATAATATTTCCAATGAATTATAAATATTTTACATTGTGAATTATAAATATTTGTTACAAATTATATCGTACTTGAGATGAAAATGAACCATATATCTGCTTATGGAATATGAGGTAGTAAATCATTCGAAACATAATAACGATTAATTAAGCACATATACAATAACGTTTACGAATGAATATTACGAATTATTGTATGGCTTTAATGCGGTATTTAATGTTTTGATTGCGGTCTTTGAAATGGTATCATAGGTGCTGATATAATATCGCGCGAAAAAGGAAAGACCAGTGGTTAATATTGCAGGTGCACCAGTGCGTTGCGCTCGTCGAGGGTGGTTTTGACGCTGGGGCCGAGGAAAGGCGCAGAACGTGTTCGATCGACCCGCGAACGTAGCCTGTGCTCATACTGCGACAGAGTTCGTTTCAGTTAGGCTCAGTCGCTGTTTGTCCGTCGACAGCGTATAGTCGCGTCGGCCTACGATTCCTTTTTTCTTCTTGTTTCTTGCGAACTCTCTCGCAACAGCCGTTCTATACGTACGCCGCCAGTATATCGCGTGATCATCGTTCCCGTTGCTTCACTTACCCTCTCACGTCCTTCGAAGAAGACCTCCCTTTGGTTTTTCCTTGTTTGGAGGGAATTCATCGCTCGGACACATGGACTGCGAAGTACGAGGGTATTCCAATTTTTTAATATATAAATTTAGTTTCCTTTATGGTGTTAGAGAACATAATGCGAGCATTTTATGATATAACGAATATATTCGTATATATTTTAGTTTATTCATTCGTCAAATTTCCCTAGTAGGCCGGCCTGCAGCTCACATGCAGCACTTAGTAAAAATTTGTTTTGTTAGAGGTTGGCCATTCTTCTTGCTATAAAAATATCGTAAAGTCATATCATATGATAAAGCACCTTCTGAAAGCTAGATGCTCGATAACGAGCCTAATGATTCTCGGTAGTTTGTAATGTCAAGCTTTGAATTGGCGAGATCGCTCTGCTGTCAAACCGCCGTCCAGCGGCGACCACATTCTTTAACCACGTTCAAGGGGTATATCACGCTACAGAAACCATCAAGTTGCAAGTTAGTTGCCTTTTAGAAGTGGGGCAGTTGGTTGTTACATGTCATCCGTAGTTGCTGGCTGTTCTCTTTAGTCGCCATACATCATAGTGACGACGGTTATAGTCGCCAGTTGTCCTTGCTAATGGTTGCTTGTTGTCGCTAGTTAGTTCTCGTTATCGTTATATATTCCATCAATCACGCGAAATTTAACGTATGGGATTTTATTCTTCTTTATTCTTTCTGTAGGGAGATTTTTTAAGACGAGGAAAATATAGAATATTTCAAGACGACGGTAAGGTTTGAATTTAAGTAACTATTTTATGATACAACAAAGTGGAAAAACGATTTAATTTTATAAAGTTTAAGGTAATTTTTTAAAAAACTTCGAATTTAAAAGATTCAAATAGATATCTTAAACGTAATTAAACCCTCGATATCGTAAGAAATTAAATGAAATTGCGCAAGAAAGTTAATACATTTAATGTATTATTTTAAACATTTGTTTAAAAACATTTATTTAAAATTTAAGTGTAGGCGTTGACGCGCGCGCGCCATTCGAATCATTTGTCAGTTCGTTACATCTGCGGTAAAAGTTGTAACTACGAAGAAGCTTAACACATGGTGCGTCTCAAGACGACAGTAAAAAGTATTAAGAGATTTTTCGAGATTTTTTCTTTTAAGTTTCCAAGTACTTTTTCTATTTAACTTCTTTTTTTTGCATTTTCTCACAATATTCGATAAATAAAGACAAAATATGACAGTTCTTAGTTCGGGGATTTATTGGTTCGAAAGTTACTTCAAAAGTGTTTCTGGAGTTCATGCGGTTAATACTTTTAAACTACTGAGTACGACTTATTCCGTATGGCTGGACAAATCTTTGTTGATACTGTAAGCGTAACTGGTCCGGATATTGTCTTGTGGAGATAGAAAAATACACGAAGTATTGATTGAACTACATATTTTTTTAATTCTTTTTTAATTCTTTTAGTGCTTCATATATTGATAATAGAACGATATTCCGCTACTTTGAGCACAATATAGTAATGTTTAAATAAATAATAAAATTTACGCATTTCGTCTTCATGCGTCGATAAGAAAATGCAGAAAAAGTTAAAGAAAGATGATGCGCAGACGCGAAGTTTAGTCAGCAATAATATTTAAAACCTCTAAAATATATTGTACACATTTATTTGCAAATAAGCTCAATGAAATTAAACTGTAACTGTGTTTCCAATAATGTCTTCGATGTATTGCTCGCCATTATGTCGGATTAATAACTCTAAGTGATCAACCTTAATCACTAAATGGCTGCCGTGATTCAGTGGTATAGCTTTACATATGACGGACATCGCAGGCGCTTATAAGACGTCTATTGTGAAACGTTTCCAATAGCACCGTTTATGTGATGGTAAAATCTGAATATATATATATCGTTGAAATATATATCGCGTATCACTTGAGTCTGACACGATCGTTTTTAAATAGAATCACAATTTTTTATTCTTTACAAAATCAGTCTATAAAGATTATGTGCAAATAAGATAGATAAATAGATAAATGGTTGTACAAACTTATAAAACAGATATTACAAGTATATCTAAATAAATGATATATTTATAAATTGTAATATTTGATTTAAAGTTTAAATAAATAAAAGAGATACTCGTAAAATAAACGTATTTTTTTTCAATTTTTAAACAAAGCAAAAGTGGATAACAATTTTTCAAAATGTAAAAATCAACACAATGGTTGGTTTCTTTAATTAATCAATAACGTTTAAAGTTAATTAATGTCCAGAGTGGTTTGTACATTTTGTATTTCGCCGTATTTCAACGTTCGATGTGTAAATAAAACTTGATGCCTGAAATATCGAAAAAATAATTAAATCCGATCGTTCCGTCGAATTTGCAAATTGTATACTCGTGTAAAATCGAGTGCGCTTGTGTATGCTGATACGAAAAGTGGTAGTATATTTTTCTTTTTTCGATTATCGTTATCACTTTTTGTGTGGAAAAATTAATTCCGTGAAATGGAAGTGCAATCAATACGGCTTATCACGAAATAATAGCACAGCGACGGTACATATTGGTATTGACGTCAGCTTCACAAAATTTCTCGAGTATCGCGGTCGACTATTTGGGTTAAGAATTCATTTTCAAGGTCCTACAAGCACGAGTATCTTATGGATATGAAATTTTCAGTGTACATTTTAATAACCATATTTCATATTGCATGCTGCGGTCCAAGAAAAATTCGCAGTTAATATTCTGCTAATCCCTGCTGCTTTTAAAGACCATAAGTAAGGTCCATAAGGTCGTCCGTAAGGTTTAAAAGATTTCGAGTAGATTTGTATTACGTATTTTATCTTCTAATTTTTAAAGAGAGGGTCGTGTTTAATTAATTGAAAATGACGAAACTGTAATGGGACATTATTATCAAATATTAAACGTGGTTCCATTGGATACTTTTATGGTCTTTGCGAGATATATATGCATTATACGTTGCTATTAGCAACGCGTAGCGATGAACGATGGAGAGCAGTACCTTCATTATCTCGTCTCGGTTGTGTACATATCAGTAATGCACAGTACTCGTACTAAATATCTTACAAATTCCATAGAGATTTTCAGATTAGTTTCGAATAATACCAACATGACCATGATAGTCACAGTACAGTATTAAATAGTGCCACTATGCATAATACACTCCTAAAATGTTTCTACAAATATATTTGTCCGAATATTTTTGTCAGCTACTATATCCTAGCCACGATTTATTAAACAATATATAGATTTAAAAAAGAATATATAACGACATTACTTGTTTAGGCTAGATTGGTTTAACTTGTATAGTTTTAGTAACTGTGTAAGATCAAACAAGAACTTATCGTTAGTTTGGCGAGATTTGATTACACGAAGCAACATAATTGCTTTGAAACTCAGGACAGAAAACAATGTCAACCGGTAGACGCGTTTGTCTGGTGAACGTGTAACGCGTGAATAATAGATAGCGACAATCACGCGAACGCTGGTTACAGCTGACTTGGCTTACATTGTAGTATTCAAACTAGAGTATACGAGCCGTAAGCGCTATTGAAAGTTCAAAGGCCGACTAGTGAGCTTCATCCTATCTCATTTTTTAATCAGGCGATGGATCGACGAATCGTATTGATTTCGAGGATTATTATAGTTCTGTGGCAGTTTTAAAGCGTGGTTTGTCTAATCTTGTCTCGTTAGCTACAGACTCTTTGGCGAGCAGCCTGAAACTTGATCCAGTTTCGAGAAAATGAAAAATTCGTTTCTTCTCTTTGCTTCCCTGTTCCCTCTTTCCTCCTCTTTCCCTTTTTACATCGCGTTAAGACCCGTTAAATAATATTGACTGCCGTGGACGCTGGCTGAGAAGTGCACTTTATAACTAGCTTTAAAATCACTGACGTCGATGAGGACAAAGGTAAGTTAGAGGGTCATTTATCTGGGCTGGTGTTATTCGACCTGAACTCTGCAGCTTTTCAGAGCTTCTTTCGTTTTTCTTTTAAGAGCAGAGATGTTAACTGGTCTTTTGTTACGTGTAAGAAGTATGTACTAAAGCTTATTTAGCACCAATTGGTTGCTCAAAGTCGAGATATACATACCTATATTATATTAATACGTTACAGAAGATTACGCGTTAGTTAGCTTATGAGAATTTATAGTGTGTCACAGATCACAAAAGCAGAATGACTACTTTTTCATAAACGATATATGTATATGAATTGAAAGTTTAACTATTACGCCACATACTTCTCTCGATAAACGTCGAGTGCATATTGTTAAAGAATATTAGCCATTTGAATTAAATAGTTTCGAAGATACTAATGCTTCTGTGAAGTTTTTGCAGGCTGTTAATTTTTTATTGAGATACTACAAATTTTGAATAACTTCGATTAGAAATAAAAATCACATTACATTAACGAGTAGAATGTAACGTAATGTAAGATTGTAACGTAACGTAGATAATGTAAATATAAATTATATTACAAGGAAATAATACGGGTAAGTAATGTGAAACATTCTGGTTAAAATTGCATCCTTTGAAGGCTAGGACACACAGTACGTACGAAGTAGATTAAGTACCAAATGGGGTACTTAAGAAAATTCATGTTGTCATTGTTTAATAAACATCTTCAGCTAATAGCTTTCTGCAAAAGCTGGTTTAAGTTATGCTAGCTTATTCCATATTAATTGCAATTATATTGTTCGTATCTCCTAGAGGATTAACAATCCATTTTTATAATGGATAATAAAAGTAAATTCCTATTCGGTTGTCCCAAGTTTCTTTCGTTTTATAAAGAAATGACAGATGCACAACATATTTTGTTTTATGTTATTCTATATTATTTTACATTAAATTGGAAAACGGTGGATCACACGTAATTCAATAAAATAATATAAAACGAAAAATGTTGTACATCTATTACTATCTTATAAAACGAAAGAAACTTTTAAAACAACCGAATATTTCTCTACTACGACACTTTTACAGTGCTAAAATATTTGATAAAAGTGTTAAGAAATTCTAATATTGATTTAAGCGTATCGATTTATCTGCTCTTCATATTTAATCAAACAGAAATTGTTAATTATGATTTCCACTTAAAAGCGGATTGCATATTATGAGGATAAATGATCAAATTCATCTCTAATATAGAGATTAGAGAATCATTCATAGCCGCAATCCTGTTTACCGCTAACATTCCTGGTACTCAATAATTCATTAGGTGACTGCTTTAGCCGCACAGAATACACCTACAAATAATTAATCGCGATTAATATTCCATCGACTTTTGAAAATCCCTCATGTGATCTATTTCATGCGATGAGAATACGTATAAATTGAGATTGCGATCGACCATCCTCAGTCGGATAAATCGAGTGATTCAAATTATAACACAAAAAAAAGTTAAAACTAGTTACATTATCTTTTTCAATTTTTATGTATTATTTGGCGGAAGAAACTTTGGTAATTGGTAAGTAAAGTTCACCTCCTTAATGTTAATGATTTTAATATTGTTATTAAGCTCAAAGTTCTAAGGAATTTTCTATATATATATATATATATATATATATATATATATATATACATATACATAACTGTGTGCGTATATGTATAATATACGTATAACAACCAAAGTTCAGCTCTCAAGTGTACGCAAAACTTTTATGTTCATTTTACGCTATTCCAGTATGTTTCATGAATTTGTTTGCTAACAGTATCGAAACAAATAACAAGCAGAGGACGAGCTATTCATGAATTGTTTTGCCAGCGTGTACGCTCCCAATATTTTCTATTTGAGAAAACATACTTGCTGCTATTGCAACTACAAATATTTTTACAGTCGACGCTTTTGCCGTGAATCATTGGCTAACATGTAAAATCGAGAAAAAACATGGTTTATTGTGATGGAAATGTGGAAAACCGCAAAACCGATATAGAAGGGAAAATAAAGGAAAGGAAGATAGATAAGTAGAAGCTTGGGGTCAAGTTTAATTCACTGAAACCGAGCTGCTTGTATCATCACAAAACAAAATTGCCAGCACGTCATTTCCGTACTCTCGTCCTCGCGAAAATGGTTTCGCTTGTTAAGGAAAAACGAAGAGACAGGGAAGAGAGGAAAAAGCAGACGGAGAGCGCTTTTAAAA
The DNA here is from genome assembly GCF_011952255.1 of Bombus vosnesenskii. Taxonomy (NCBI): domain Eukaryota; kingdom Metazoa; phylum Arthropoda; class Insecta; order Hymenoptera; family Apidae; genus Bombus; species Bombus vosnesenskii. The sequence continues at coordinate 8,533 of NW_022883759.1, forward strand.
AGCTGGCGAACCGTGTGTTACCACAACGAGACACGCGATGCTATTTGTCGCTTTAAATTGTGCCGCAACTCGTTTTTGAGATCTTTGCCAGGGGCGCGTTAAAACATACTGAAAATATATTTCTGGCTTTTCTGGAGTTTAACTGAAATATGACAAATAACGTTGTAAAACATATGTACTTATGACTTACAGAGTAATTGAGTGTACAAAATATATAGTATACAAAATAGCCAGCGATTTAGGGCTTTAAAAGATCAAAAGGAAAGAAAAGAAAAGAAAAGAAAAGAAGAAAGATAATATGTTGTGGCAGTCTAAGTCGATCTAAGAAAATAGATAAAGGGAGGGAGGGGCAAAGCTGGTCAATCTGGAAAGAATCCAAGCGTCAATTTCAAGCATTTACAGAGAATCAAGCGGGCTGGTTAAAGTCGTGAGTTGAGCAATTATCCCGCGTTAGGTTCAATCAGGTTGGTCCCACGCGAAATTGATCCAACCATGCGAAAACGAGTGTATTCTGATTTCTGTCGCAGATACTTCTGGCTAGTGCAGTACCTACACGGTGGTTGTTGAAATAGCCGCTTCTCATCTATTTTCCGCAGCACGGACATCATCCTTTGATCCCTTACGACTAACGAAGTTTTCGAAGATGTACGGCAGTTTGAGATTCTACTTGAAAATGATCATGACTGCGGTGTGTGTGCCGTCTGCACTTCTTTTTGTCCTTCCGTTAAAAACTGGTAAGTTGATAATGATTAATTATGCCATCGAAACCATATATAATGGCTACAAAAATGCCGCTAATATAATATTCCTTCTTTCTTGTATCTTCTTTCTTGTATATATATATATATAATAATTCTATATTGAAAAAAATATGAAATTATCATGATATATACATTGCTACATAAGTTATATATAAAATATGTATATTATACCCTTGCCTACTGACTGATATGAATTTCTTTCGGTCTCGAATGCGGTAAAAGAGAGCGCAAAGAAGTCGAAATTACTTATTGTAATTAGTAAAACGACCTGAGAGGCAGACAGATACAAGAAAGAAGGAATATTATATTAGCGGCATTTTTGTAGCCATTATATGGGGTTTCGATCGCATAATTAATCAGTATCAACTTACCAGTCTTTAACGGAAGGACAAAAAGAAGGAAAGACGGCACGGGCCGCAATCGCGATCATTTCAAGCACCATTATCTTCAGCTCGTTAATAAGATCAAAAATTGATAATACGAAAATAAACAAAGCTTTATTACCTTCGATATTTACTCCAATACATTATCGAGAGGCTGGACGCTACGTATTACCTGATGAACTGCTGCCGGTTGCTGCTCAACCCGCTGATGCCATCTGGCCAGTGATATCTTCTTTCAGCATCTGAATCGCTGTGTCTTTCTTTTACTAACGTTTAAAACTAAATCACTGACTTTATTTATTGCATCACCTATGACCTACTCATGAATCGTGTATCGTTTGTTTATTTCAAACAGCATTTAACGCTGAATCTCAAAAAGAGGCTGTGTTAAAGCATTTAATAACCGACCAACTACGTTTTGATATGGTGGCTGCCGCTGTTAGCGAGGGTTTCCAAATCGTAAAGAATCTTTCCCCAGGGATTGGTCAACTGTGTATGTCCCCATGCGACGTAACTTGCTTAAGGAACACGAGCCGGTGATATGCAGGCAACGTATAATTGATTATCATTCGCTCTGAAGCGCTGAAGTAATGACCAGTGCAGTGGTCCAGTGGTCATATTGAATGCCGCTGGATATATCAGCATTTGGCAACCTAACCCAGAGAAGCAGGAAATATGAAGCCACCGAATACCAATTAACTTCGTAGTTGCACGGTTCACATTCCATCATTTCTGAATATGCGAGGACAGTCCTCTTGTTGTGCTTTTAATTCTTTTATTTGTTTCATTTTCAGCAAATATACTGGTTTTTTAAATTAAGCTTCTTTTTATACAGATTTACAGATTATATTAATTTTATATAGAATATATTTAAGAAAGATATTTAATTTTTTGCTAGTTAAGTATTGATCGATTAAGTTACTGTACCTTTGTTCCGATAAATGCGTGCCATTTCCTCGAATCTAATATCATAGCAAATGCCAATACCTATTTTGCAGCCCTTCACATCGAACGTCGTTAGGGAGTTACCAGGACTGAGAGAATCACTCTCTCAAAAAGTAATCTTATTAGGAATGTCGATGTCGAATAGATGTACCTAATAACATAAAAATGTGGTCGCTAATTCTATTGCTGCAACTTTTGTAATTTAATATCAAAGTTACCAACTCCTAAACTTTAATTATTTTTTATTTAATAACTGACAGCGCTTTTATCACTTTCTTTTATTAAAAAATCTTATCATTTAATAATGTTTAAAAAGGAGAAAAAAATAAGTAGAATAATATTTTAAGTATGTGAAAAATTTATACAACACAAACACATTACAACAAAAATGGGCGTTTCCCGTATCATAACGTATTTTATAAACCGTAAATTATAGAATTGGTTATAGTATACGTATGTACATATGTATATTCCTACATTATTCCTAGATAGAGTCACTTTCTTCGCCCCAATATTTTCAAATTCAAAGCCATAAAGGAATATATTACTTACCTTTCGGTGTTTTGCTATCAAAGTTCCATCGGGACCCCAAATAGTACGGGTATTGTACAATTTATCGCCCTCTATTTCAGGCATCGTACCACCAACTACATAGATGTTGTTTTCTTTAGCTGCGTTCGATGAAGCAACGCTCGTTTCACTATCAGGAATACTCTCGGCGTATTTTCGAAAGTACTCTGCATTGCAATATTTCAATTAATGAAAAATAACTGTCTTTTGTTCCAACCATAAATTAAATTGAAATGTTTGTCAGTTTTTTATTTTTTAAATTATTAAAATAACTAAGTTTTATATTTCGACTTAATTAAATATGCAATTACTTAGCTAATAGTATATATAATAAATTGTTTCTACAGGTTCAAAATGAAAAATGAATATTTAGAAATATTTAATTACGACAATGCTATTTGTGTTAGCATCAGCGGCTTGTTACTCAACGACTTTGCTAGTACTTTTTGAAACATAAAGTTAGTTTTCAATTAACGCTTATACTAGAGGCGGAATTATAAATGCAAAATAATTGATAATACTAATTTATAGGTACGTAATTATTAGTATCTTAAAAAATATATTTATACAACAATCACGATAATCATGAAAATGGGGAAATCCTATATTCTCGAATCAATTCACAATTTATTTTGTATATTAATTAGATTCCGGGCTCATCAGTACGTACTCACTGGCGACATCGAGAAAATGTATCGGCAATTCCTCGTACGACCAGAGGATCGGAAATATCAAAGGATATTATGGCGCAGCGCGAGTGGAGAAACAGAAACATATGAGCTTAACACCGTAATACTCTTATCATAGAAATAGAAGCAGTCCTTAATTCCCGCCCGCTAACTCCTATCTCCACCGATCCAAATGATCTCCTAGCCCTCACTCCCGGACATTTCCTCATTGGCGATTCATTAATGTGCTTACGTGATCGAGATTTCAGAGACATTCCATCGAACCGACTCTCCAAATGGCAGCATATCCAACAGCTTAAGCAACATTTTTGGAACCGCTGGCATAAGGAGTATTTGAACGAGCTAACCAACCGCAATAAATGGAGCAAGGGTGGACACAGCATCCAAAAGGGCACAATCGTCATCCTCAGAGAGGACAACGTTCCCTCCATGCATTGGCCTCTGGGCCGAGTTATCAAGGTTCATCCAGGCGCCGATGGTGTCATCCGGACAGCTACAGTTCAGACGGCAAAAAGCATTTTGGATCGGGGCGTCAAAAGGCTTGTCCCACTGCCAATTCAACCCGATCTCGAGAAACCCGAACAACTAGCCACCGAGACGAAATAAGATGGGAACTTCAACCACGCCTCCCTAGTTTGATCGGTACCCTCTCAACGGGGGGAGAATGTTACGCCATGCGGCTTACCATAGGTCATATTCTTAACTATCGATCGCGGCACTATAATGTCGCAGACGGATCGTCGTGTCGTGATCGTCGCCCGGCAAACAAACATTGTAGTGGCAAGCGCATGGTTCATTAAGCAGGGCGACTTCCAGAAACGTCGACTCGTGGCCCGTATTTTACCTCGCGTAAAAGAATGTGGCGTGATCCGAACGTAGTGGGGGTCGCCTTCCAGAAAAAACGAAAAAAATCGAAAGGCGTTCAGAACTTTTCGAGATGTCGAACCGTCAACACATGTGGTATGTCGCGCATTACTTATCAACCAAAACGCAGTTACATTTTTTTGTTCCATTTATATCTTTCTAGTTAATAAGTTGTTGAAATAAACATTAATTTATTTGTGTTAATTCTGTGGAATTTCATTGAACTACCCTTATTATCATAATCGATATAAGGGGATCGATCAGTTCGTGGCGTCGATTATTTAATCGTAACGGGAACTTACAACTCTCGTTGACGTGCTATCTCGCGATCGCGTCTCTCCGCGAACGGTCGAAACCAAATGATTCACTAAAAACTGTCCTGAATTCCTAAGAATTTATTTACCGCAAAACTGACAAAGTGTTTATTTAAAAAATGAGGTTGAAGGTAGTCCTTTTCTTTCATTTCATTCATTTTCATTTTCTTTCTTAAGTATGGCTAACACAATATCTAATCAATTAAAATTTTATATTTTCACGTGAAAAGTTTCTTTAGATGATTATTATCAACATGATGACTAACTCTTACGGATTAATACGTGTCTGTAGGGCAATCCGGTGGACTTGATCGGCTTTTTACTTCGAAAGTTGAGTAATCGGTGTCGCTTTCTTACGCATCTTTGAACTGTATAAATGTTTTAAAATTGTTTGATCCAGAATGTACCACACCGGACAATCAAGAAGGCAAGTGCCTTGACTACAGAAAATGTAAACCTCTGCAAGAAATATGGCAGATACAGTACCGTACAGCCACCGATTTTTATAGACGATCAGTGTGCAGATACCAGGGCAATGTTACGATCGTTTGCTGTCCGAACGATCCAAACAAAGAGAAGAGAGAAATTTTAATAAAAACTGTGTATAAGTATAAGACTTTGCGACCACCAAACTGTGGTTTTAGCAACGTCTCTCATACCAGGGTGGTCGATGGTAAACCAGCTGAACTTGGTACGTTTTATGTCTTTCTTTCCGATTAATAATAAGCCATTTACTGCAAAGAATGAACTTTAAAGGCACATCAATGTACATTTCAATTAGACTAAATAATAATGCTATGATTTTATCGGTAGTAACTTTACTTATTAACTTGAATTATTTCTTTCTTTTACTTCATGTTAGGAAGAGTATCTTTTTGCTTGAAATAAAAAATTGATATAGGAGTAATAATATGGATAGAAATCAAAAACTGTTAGGGCAGAAATTACACGTTTGAACTTTATAGTTCAGTATAGTTCAAATAGAAATTATATAGAATTATTTAATAATTTGTATTCCGCTGGAATAAAAATTTAATTTCTGTCTTTATCAAATCTCTATTTCGGAGTATTTGTACGTATGTACTTATCGTCTGCTGTATGATCGAATATCGAATAGGTAATAATCGTTGTTATTCGTTATGTGTGAAAAAATTATGTATATTCACAACTATGACTATTGCATTTTAGGCGCTTGGCCATGGATCGCTGCATTAGGTTTTCGTAATCCCCGAAACCCAGACAAACCACTATGGAAGTGCGGAGGTTCCCTGATATCGGCTAGGCATGTTTTGACCGCAGCACATTGTGCACATATGGATGGAATAAAAAACATACACAATCATAATATTGCCATTCTTAGATTGGTGGAGGAGGTGCCATTTTCGAGTAAGTCCTCAAATATATACATATATATATATGCTATTGAGTATTACTGAAGTATCATATCCTGAAATTTCTTACTGTACACATATATTGTGTCATAAAGCGTGTA
>NW_022883760.1:0-37495 GCF_011952255.1 Bombus vosnesenskii
CGACGCGAAACCATCGTGACGCAAAATCATTTCGCGACAGGGAGCGCGGGTCCGACCGTAGCGAAAAAACAGCATCCAGCCCGCTGTCGTTTCACCCAATGGGGGGTTGTATCGATATATCGAGGCAGCGTCGCTGAAACCCGCTGGTGGCAGAGAGCCAACGATAAGGCCCGCCATCTATAGACCGTAAGAGCCTCCTTTTGTATTAACGACGCTTTCCCGACTGTAATTGAGAGCCTCTGTACTCCGGCCCAACGTCGCCAGGTTATTAAATCCCGGGATATAAATCAGTTAATATTTCCCACGCGCCGCTAGCTCGCACTCTTTTCTTCGCCAGAGAAATGGATTTTCCGCTAAACTTAAATTGCTTAGCGATCGCCGGATGTGAAAGTTTTTTCGAGTCCGTCGATAAAGAGCTTCCGCGTACAACCGACCCGATCAACGTACCATCGACAGGCGACAACTGCCAACGATTTACGACGGTTACGATGGTATTACCTTTTCTCCACGATACTTTTCTTTTTCTTTCCCTTCTTCCGCCGTATTTGAGTTAATCACGATGGTTGGTCGTTTTACGTCATCGTGTACGAGGGACACGCCGAATAAAGTTTGTGGAAAATCATTACTCCACGGATCCTTTTCATCGCGTGTTCCAAGATAGCCGTTGGTGGAATTTTCGACCTCGTTTAAGACCCTTCAACGAACTGAAATCTGCTCGCCAACTTTACTCAGAATTCAATGCTTTTCAATTACAAAGATTTTCCGGTTAACCGTTCCTTAATTAAACATGTAACTATACCGAAACGTTTAAATTACCTTTTGAACCTGGTATACAGGTCAAAACTACGCCAGTTTACTCTGCTTTTTTCAGATCGCCCCTTTCAATTTCGCTGCGCGGAACGTCGGGAAAGGAACTCGAATACGAACGACTATTTCTTTTCTTGCCCCTCGATATCCGCACTACGCACGCGTTCGTTAGGCGTTCGCGACCGTTGCCACGTATGTCTTCTTCCAAATATTCGACGGAAGGATGTAGGAAGCATGTCGGCCTTACACTTTCATGATATGGCGCTTTGTATCGCGAAGCCATCGACAAGAGTTCCGTCGGCGAGTGCCGCCACGAATATATGGGCGGTGTAAAGCAGACCAGTAAACAGCTACATACCGTTTTATACGAAAGTCCCAAAAATGGAGGCGAAAATTACTTTTTTGCGGATTGGAAATATCAACAATAAATTCTTACTTATTATACAACGCAAACCAGAAGAAAAAGAATAAAAACAAAATAACGCATTTGCAATTCGTACGTCGCTTGATGGGTCAATTAATTGGGCATTTTCGTGACGCCGACCTCAAGAATACTTCATCATCTTCTGGAACAGCAGAAAGACTAAACGGCCTTTTACATGTCATTCGGCGAGATGACACAGAAGGAAGTAAAGATCGTGTGGTATGTTGTACACGGAAAATCAAAGGTAGAAGAAGAGAATCGATGTACTATTATGCCACTCGTTTGGTTAAACCGGCCCTGCATACACGCAATTGCTTCGAAAAATACCACACCGTGCAAGTATATGAAAGGAGTCATAAACGTAGCAAAAGTAAGTATCTTTTCCTGGATTTTGACAGAAAAATTCTGTTATATTCAAACAAAGTCCTAGTTTTTATTACGCAAATGTTTTTTCGCATAGAATTAACACCAATGAATAAACGGATAACAGAAGAATTAAACGAAGTGGAACTAGTACAGTGCATAAAAGTACTATTGAAACCAAGCGAAAACATGAAAAGATCGAATTCCGTACCCGGATTACCTATAGAAATCATGTCTATAGAAATCATCTAAAGCACAAAAGATAAAAACAAGAAAAAGGATAGTAACACGGGGAACCAATCATCCTACAAAGAATTAGTACATTAAAATAAAAGATCAAACGCAACGGTGAAAAATTACTAGCGTTGCTGGAAAAGAAAAAGAAGAGCAGAATAACAGAGGAACAACGAGAGTGAATACGAAATTAGAAAAGCTTTCCACAACTTCATAAGAAACTACTGGAAATGTAGAATGGAAAACATATCCAAATAAAAACCCAAAGAACCTTCACCATCGATTAACTGCGTCTTCCGCCCAAAAAACCACAACATAAGTGATATACTCTGACACAACCAGAACGGATACAAATAGGAACTCATGAAAGCCGACATGTACCGTCACACAATTCGACGAAGACAATAAGATAATCATTATCGAAAACCATGAGATACTAAACATACTAACATAGAGAAATAACATTTATTGTCTGGATGGTTATAAAGTATAAGGAGAAAGCTTAGGATATTGGCAAAGACGACTGAACTCCAACTGAAATATTCAGCATATACCGAATGGGAAAAACGGTCAGAGTCTACTTGGGGGTACGTGACTGCTGGGCCGCATGGGTACGCTCCGCGTTACATAGACGAAACCTTGAGTATCTCCAAATAAAGGGCCTAAAAAGGCTAATTTGGGAAGTCATAAACTAATCGTCTATACTAAGAGCACGCATTGAAACAGTCCACACACAAAATAGCCACATAAGAATATATCAAGTAACCAGCATAATCGCACAAACAACGAACAAACTGACGCAACGCATACTAAGTTGACAATCCAGATTTAATTCTATCTGACATTTCCACAAATTAAAATAAGTTAGATCTAACCTTCAAAAATGAACAATAAAAAAAATTATCGAATTTGGTAACATTGATTTAAAAGAACCTACCTACTATATTTACGCACATTTCACACATCTACTCCTGCAGCATAATATTTAACAATTGCTTAAATGTCAACTATTTCTCCATTCTGGAAAACAAGAAAGGCAGTAGCATTAAAAAAAGAAGGAAAAGCAACAGTGATTCTGTCAGCTATACCGATGAATTAGACTCTTACTCAACATTTATAAAGTATCCGAATCTATGATAAATAACACTATATACATTGAAAATAACCTAATTCCGGGCACCCAATTTGGCTTCAAATTTAAACATTCAACGATACATGCAATTACAAAATTCATCATATATCTCTTGGGCAAGAGACGAGAGTGATTGCGTCGAAGCGGTGTTCATAGATTTAGAGAGGGCATTCAACACATTCTGGCTGGATTTCTTTCCTTAAGCTCGAAAAAGAGAGCTTCCACACCACGTAATAAAAATAATTTGGAAATCACAAATTAATATAAGCGAATTCAAAACAATTCTGTTCGGGCCGTACATTTCCAAAATATCAGATGCAAAAAGCAATTCCGCCTACACGATATCTACGATACAATAGCAACATATCCATCCCTCACAAAAAAGTCGTTTGCTATTTAGATATACATTCGGATTTCAAATCGAACAAACACACGAATCTACTGCAAACAACTAAATAATAAAGTAAAAATATTCTGCTGCAAACTTCTAATAAAGCTGATCCAGATGTACGGTTGCCCGATTTGATTTAAACAGAAAAGCCAAATTGGTTCAAATGTAAGTGTCTGAGATCATCCTCAATACATATTTAACCATTATATACCATTTATAGGTTTTAGATATTTTTAGTACAGTAATATCGAATAACAAAACTAGTTACTTCAGCAAACGCTCATACCACATTGAGTACACTCGTTCTCGCATTCTTCTCCTGAAGAAAGGAATAACAATATTGTAGAAAAGTGTCACTTTTGTAGCGACTTAAATTCAATCATTAACTGAAATGTTAAAAATATAAATCCGACACAAAATATTGTATGGCTACGTCATACCGTCGCGTAACGGTACTTTTGCCAAAACCACATTCCAACTGAAATTCTTTCTTTATTAAGAATATATACGTGTAATATGTATTTTCTCGGGCAATAAATGTTATATATATGTGTGGGGTTCACATTATGACTAGAGTTAGGGGCGTGAAACGAATCTTCATTTGGATTAGACATTATTGCTATGCAATATTTACTACTGCAAATAGGATTATTACAGCATTTGACAAGTAACCGTGGTAATTAGATACTCGAGAAGCCAATGACAATGATCCTAGGTTCAATAACGAATCCGCGGTCAGCGGGATAACAAAATGCCCTTTTTTTTCAAAGTCCAAGTTCTACTCAACTTGCTTGTCTACGCTACAAGTATTACTAAAATAACTATTTGTTAAAAAGTAGAATATTCACCGAGCGTAAAGACGCTATGTAACTCGCTGATGTGACCTCACGAGAGAATAACTTTCCGTCGTGATGATGCTGCAGAGGAAAACTATGATGGGGTGTGTCGCAGAACATGAGATCATCGGATTCGCGGAGAGATGCCTTCGTCCGGAAAGTGAGGGAAAGTGACGTTGAGAGAAAGTTGCTAGCAGGAAACATCGTTCGTGAGAAACATAGATTTCCCCTATCTTTTCGTAGTTGGGACAAAAACTGTTTGTCTGTTTGAAGGACCTTAGTTAACTATATCTTGAGATTTATAACGGGTCCTCAGGCTAGCTGAACATGTACTGTGGAGATGAAGAGGATCTGCATGTCGTGATCCACGAACAGCAACGGTTGGAATGTTTACTGTCGAGTGCCACTACAACTATTTTTTTTTTGTTGAGGTTATTTGATGTATAAACAGAGAAAGTCGTGAATAAATTGTAAGGTAGATAATATATTTTCATACAGAAGTGTAATTATAAGTAAGAATACAATTTGAACTGGTCCAAATCCGCACGCTAGCAGTGTTACCCTATAACTGAAAACTCCGAAGCCAACGTCGCCTGTCTACTGTTTAAGGTCTGTCTTCGTCGCTGTCTTTTGTCTATACGCTCTCGATGGTTTCAGTACTTGAGAAAACTAAAAAGACCAGATGTAGAGTTTTCCTGGAAGTAATGACCACTTCAACACTTTTTGGCGAGAGCTACACGATTACTCCATACCTTTGTTAGACAAAACGTTGATTCCTTGACCGCGGCTACGTTCGGCGACTGGTTGTCGCCTCGAGCCGAAGCTCATTGTCACATATCTCGAGAAAATACAATCGGATTGAATGACGATAATTGCTTAATTACGGCTATGGTAGAATCTAGGTTACAGTGTTAAGGGATCTTCCCAAAGTTCCAAAGGGAAGGTTCCGGTGTCCTTTCATCTCCGACATATAGAAATATAAATAACACTCGTTCTCGTCCATTTACGGAAGTCAAGCAGCGCTATGGATAGTACTTAGATAGATTACACCAAATAATAGTTATAATTTAGAACATGTTACGTAACAAACAATTTTACGTAACAGCCAGAACAGTTTAAACAAAGTATCTAAAATCAAAGACGACCCATAACAAGAAGCCGTGAACTCCCCCATTTTATTTAATTTATAGCGATGTAAATTGTAGCGCAAATAGCGATAAAAATAAAGAAGCGATAATATTCGCGAATGACCTACTAATATGCGCGAGAGACAATAAAGCTTTAAAATCCGAAAGCCATCTACAACAAATATTCGACAAAATGCATGGCTATTTATGGACAGTAGAAATTAATATAAGCAAGTGAAAGACAATTTTATTTTAGCTGTACACCTCTGAAATATTAGGGACAAAATACGATGTACGCAGATATGTCAAGAAATTTCTCTTATACGACAGCAACAATAACAACCAGCCAATGTTTCGCGCAATGGAAACACGAATTGAAGACTAAGTTGAAAAACACGATTTCAAACTACTTGCTCAGGCTGTTGTTTTAGAATCATCTCGTTATCAGACCAACAGTTGCAGAATAATCACTGAGCAGACGTAAATGAAATTGATAAATAACGAATTCTTTGCAATAATAATACTTAACAATGAACAAAAAGGAGACATTTTGCAAACGGGACCAGTCAATGGACTACTCTTAAAAGATGCAAAAGGTTTCATCTCGATAGCTCGATCCAATCCAGAATAACTGATGAATCTGTATACATAAAAATTGGATTTTTGTAAAAAAAAATAGTTTACAAAAAAGAAATGGAAAAATATTTTATATCTGAACCAACGGAAAATTATGTCTTACAAGGAGCAAAAAGTGTCATTCCGATTGATCAAGCCGTTTCCGAAAAATCGGTAAACATAACAAAAAGATAAATATACATGTCGAATTGAGACATTTTCCACCTTTTCCAATGTCGATGTCATGAAATGTAAACCTTTTTTCGCATTTCTAGCAACAACTTCTAAGTCAGTACTGTGTACTAAAATAGCATCTAATATATTTGATAATATAATTGATTAGTTTCAATTCCATTCTTTTTAAACAAAAAATGCTATTGGTTATTTCCAATTACTGAGTAAATCGCTTGTCATGAAAAACTGCGCACTACTTGTTTTCCTGCAAAATTCGAAATCCTCAAAACCTTCAATAATTTGTTCATTTCAGTGGAAACTAAAATATCTCTTTATTGACATTTTTTCGTATAGAAGAACAGAGTTCCCGTCAAAATCATTTTTTCGCTACTTTCATTCTTAATGAATCAAACAAATTTCGACATGTACCTAACCAAGTATTAATTACACCGAATCAATGAATGATTATGCCAGGACTTGAAATATTAAACTTGCGAGTATCACGAATTTCTACTCAGAGAAGGTGAAACGTAATATGGCGTTAGAAAAACACTATTCGTCTGCCAGGAAGAGATAACTGCATCGGTATAAACATTAAACTGAAACCACAGATTCTACACGCGTTTGCCTTTTTCAGGCATACATCACTAATGTTACTGAAGATAAATTCTCGCCTACGCTTTCTAATGCTTTACGCTTCACTCACTCTCTCGTTGTCCTTACTTGAATACAAACAAAGAATAGTATTCTTCCCTAATCTTCCAGAAGAACAAAAATGATTTTTAATAGCGATACGTTACAATTTATAATCGTACGTCTATTACAACCTGTTGTTTTTATTTTAAAACAAACAGAAATACATACCTTATCCAAACATCAACGATATTTTATCAACAAGTGACGGTTATTATATCAACTGAAATTTTGTGGTATATTTACTTAACACGCAAAATAACAAGTCATCTGGTGGCACCAATTGATATCTACTTTTATTTTATGCATTTCATAGTAAAAGATCATTCGCATTTGTATATTAACCCAAATATAATATAATCTTAAACCTAAATTTACTAATTGTGGATATTTATTGACAGATAGTAATTTAAAAATTCATATCCATACTCATTCCTATTTTGCACATTTTTTTGTTTTGAGAGGAGAGGAGAATGCAGTTACGCATAACTAGGTACGTTAGCGCGCGCCTGGATTATGCGGGACTTGGCAAGATGATAGCACCTCTACCCACCAAAAAACCCCTCCTCTGTCTCTCTCCTCTATCGGTACAAGAACCAACCCTGGAACCACCTCTCGGCATTACTTCAGGGTTGGTCTTCTTACTGAGTGTACCTCTCATCTTATTATGATCTTCTTCTAGTTAATCCTCTCCTTCTTCTCTCCGTGTTCCTCTCCTTATCTTGTCTACCTGATTGAGCTATCATTTTCTTTCGGCAAAGCCCTTGGAATCTAGCCCAGTTCTCCTCGCTATTGACGACCACGTCGATTACGTTATTGGTTGCCAGTATTTCGCCTACGTAATTATCCAACAACGTACTTCCATTGTCCCATCTGGGGCAATTGAACAACGCATGCTCTGCATCTTCACCTTCGACATCACAATCCCAGCATCTTGGGTGTGTCTCTTTCCTAATCGTTCTCTATTAAAAATGCAGGCGTCGTCAATCAGCTTTCTGGTCCAATTATCCTCTCTGCAGTAGAGCTACTCTTCCCTTCATCTTTTATTCGATCACTATCGACATCTTCGGAATGTTATTGTTTTTCCGTATTGCTAGGGCTTTGACACATATCGGTGTGGCATAAAGCACCACCGACTCCCGCACTCCGTAATAGTTTCCTAACTGAGTCGATGGGCCCATTGACGTTCGGCAACGATGTCCTAATCGCTCCTATTAGGGTATCAACCATGACACACACCTTTCCTAGATGTAATGAGAATTTTCTATTATTGTCCTATTGCACCCCAAGATACCTAACCTTCTATTTAGTCATCAACAGGTACTTGCCCATATTGACGTCCTTGACCTTGTGATACGATTTCCGGTAAGTAGAATCACCTCCGTCTTGTCTTGAGCTAATTTCAATCCAGTTTCGGTACACCACCAATTCTTCCGCTACTTCAATATCGGGCCTACCACCAATCGTGGGACTCCTCTGAATTTTCCTACTAGGCTTAAAGGGATCACCTTCCTCGTCCCCCCTAATCCTCGGTGCAACCGATATGGTGACGTTGTGACTTATTCTGATGTCCGACACTATCCTTGGGTTTTCAATACTAACCGCCAACCTCTTGCTGTTCGCCTTTGCCCCAGTCGCTGCTACTGTACAAGGGGCTGCCTGGGGTTCCACCTCCTAGCCAAAACCGTTCGAATGTATCCAATCATAACCGAAAGAACTCGCCAAGTCGTCAACAAAGAGCCAGTATAATAGAAATAAAACATATATAACGAATAAATAAATAAATAAGTATCTAGGAGCAATACATAGTAATATCCTCATAATTAAATATTATCTTAGAAATTTCTACACAGCTACAATAAACTAAATCTATCAAGCTAAATTTATATAACGCTAAAATAAACTAAATATATCAAGCTAACGCCTGCGCTTCAATAAGAGGCCTGATGATACATACGCAGATCACCGCATGTATAAATAGATAATATAGTAATAAATAAATAAACAATCAGCTAACTAAATAAATAAATAAATGAATAATAACTAAATAATAAATAAACCAACATAACTAATAATAAATATTAATAATAAATAAGTAAATAAATAAATAATATCAAAACAAATAAATAATAAATAATCAACCAATAGTTAAATAAATAAATAAATAAACGAGTAAAGTAAATAAATAATATATATAAGAAACGCATATACCTGCATTCCCCAACCCACACGACGCCTCGTAACTCAAATAAAGCCTCCACGTACGCAGCACCCTTCATACTCATTTATTCTTATTTATTCACCAAGGAAGTTTGGCTCGAGTGGCAAAATAAATAAAATAAATAAAATAAATAAAATAAACGATATATAACTAGAACTCTGGTCGACCCGACTTTATTTCTTCATAATAGGAACTTAAGTCGAGCCGGCCGTACATACCCTAGTGTGCTGCCCGTAAGGTGGCGACGCCACACATCGACGCGACAAACCACCTCGCCTGCGCATCGTTCGGCACCACGCGTACGTCCTGCCACTACCATTACAATAATGGCGTCAAATCTATCCACGTGCGCGTCTCGATATTAAAGAAAATCGCGTATTTCTTGTATCTCACGTTGTCGCGCAATGCGAGTGCTACATCACATCCAGTAATACTCAATAACAATTCTTACCCGCTAGTATAAACTCTACGGCGAATACAATCCTCTCCACGCCACGCAGGTGCTCGCCGAGCCCCTGTTTGCCAGCAGGAGCCCGCGACCCGCTGCCCAATCGGTAAGCGTCCGTCCCCGAGAGTTGGTCCTGGGATTTCCCCATTGCATCGAGTGGGCATTGAAGTCCCAGAGGACGAGTACCTTGCGGGGGAGGCATCTTCCGACGCACTCGCCGACCCGTTCCAGGAAGTCCCTGTACGCAGCCAGGTCGATGTTGGGGGAGTCGTATACCGCTACCACCATTACTCCACTCCCGTATGGTCTGGAAGAGCAGATCTTGCGCCCTTCTCGACCTACAGAGATTGCATTGGAGGAGGCGCTTGAACTACTCGGTCACCTCTATGGCCTCCTCCCGACCATCTGCCGCTGCTGCTTTGGCGGTTCTCCCTGGTGTCCTTTCCGCAGCTGCTGGCTCGCGGATTGGTCTCCTCCTCTTGACTTTCGGGGGGGGGGCATTCCGCACCGCCCATCCTGTGATTGGCGGGCGTCCCGAGCGACTCGCACAGGGAGCACTTGGGAGCAAAGGCGGGACAGCCTCTGGCGCGGTGTCCGCTTCCGCCGCAACTGTAACACAGGTGGCCTCGATCCTCGTTGGACACGCATGTTGCGCGTACGTGCCCCACCTCCAGGCACCTGAAGCGCTGCAGGGGCCGCTTCGGGATGGCTCGAATCCTGGCGGTTGACCAGCCCAGGGCTATTTTCCCTGCCTGGGATACTTTCCGGGCTCCTGCCACCGGGCACTTGATCCAGGCAGACCCTAGGCCACCTCTGCCGCCGTTCTCGCCGACCTGAACCTCCGCGCAGCCGCATCCTGCCGCCGAGGCCAGTGCTTTCCGCAGCTCCTCCTTCTTGACCGAGATGTCTATCCCGGTCTCTCGAAGCTCCGCCATCCAGGTAGGCGTGGCGACTCTCGCCGCAGTTGGGTATAGCGCCTCGGCCAGACGCGTCGCCAGCAGCGTCGCCAGCAGCGTCGCCAGCAGCGTCGCCTTTTCCCTGTCCCTGTCTCCAGGGACTCTGATGATGATGGCGCCCGTCATCGCCTTCTTCATCCCCACCTGCTCCACGCCGAGCTCCGAGAGCGGGACCTTCGCTCCGGCTGCCTCGAGGACGTCGGCGTACGACATCCTTGCTCCCTCGTTCAGCGTCAGAGTCACCGCGGATGTTCGCGGTGCGCGAGGGAGCGTGACCGCCTCGGTGCCTGCGACGGTCCTCTGCTTGTTGCGGCGGCGCTCGCTTTCGCCGCGCCTGTCGTCCTGGTCTGGGATTGCTGCTGGCGTACCCTCGTCGGCGGTGCCACGTTCGCCCCTTTCCTCGCTGTCTCTCCTCCAACGGCGACGGCTGTCTTCCTCTGATTTTTGTTCTTCCGTCTCTTCTTCCTCGCCTCTACCACTCTCCACTCCCCACCCTCCTGCTCCCTCGGGAGTGTAACGTCAATTCACATCAGAGACCAGGCCACACACCACGGACAGGATGGCACCCAGATGTCTGCATATCCTTGGCGCGCACCCTCAATAGCCTTAGAGTAATGTTGTCTCATCGAAATTTGTTACTTTTCATCCAAACTCCAAGGTAAATATATTAAATTAATATACACAATGTATCCGGTTGATCTCAGACCACACATATATTTCGAAATTTATTTTTTATTTATGCCAAATTTAAATATATATTATTCGTTTTATATAATTAACAAACCATTCCTTATTCAAATCAACTATATAATATTTTCTCTATTGTTGTGCTTCTTAACTCTTATCATTCTAGTTGAAATTATAAATATTCGATTCAATTGCATTTTGTTCTTAATCGAAGTGCCCCAGGATCAATGGACAATCGACGTGGAGACCGAATACTAGTTTTCTTGCCATTATTTCGCGGTTATGCGTTCGGAATGATGAATACGGCAATAAGTTGCGGTGCAGCTGTGTACATAATGCGAAATTTCGAGATAGAAACGTTACTCAGTTCCGTAGAAAAATACAGAATTACGCATATACCTTTGGTCCCTCCAGTTTTAATTGGTCCTGCGAAGCATCCAATGGTGCCAAATTGCGATTTTAGCAGCGTGAGAGAGATCGTTTCCGGTGCGGCAACGCTTCCGCCGGATGTAAGTTTTTCGTCCAAACTACCTAACGTAATACGATATAACGTTATTCTATAAAACGTAATACGTTATAACGTTATACGATAAAACGCAATACGTTATAAAATTATATTATATAACGTAACACGTTATAACGTTATACCATATGTCGTAATACGTTATAACGTTATTCTACATGACGTTAAACGTTATAACGTTATGCCATATAATGTTATACGTTATAACGTTATTCTATAAAATGCAATACGTTATAACATTATACCATATAACGTAATACGTTATTACGTTATTCTATATAACGTAATACGTTATAACGTTATACTAACTAACGTAATGCGTTATAGCGTTATACTATATAACGGAATACGTTATAACGTTACTCTATGTAACGTTATAAGTTATAACATTACACTATATAATGTAATACGTTATTACGTTATACTATATAACCTAATACGTAATGACTTTAAACTATATAACGTAATACGTTATAACGTTATGCTGCGTAACGTCATATGTTATAAGGTTACACTATATAATGTGATACGTTATAACGCTATACTATATAACGTAGTACGTTATAATGTTACACTGCCTAAAGTAATACATTATAACGTTATACTATATAACGTAATACGGTATAACGTTATACTATATAACGTAATACGTTATAACATTACGCTATAAATAACATACACATAATAACAAACGTGAAACTTTAGCAACAATAAAGACTAAACTCTAATAAATATGTAAATTGGAACTCTAATATAAAAGTTTGAGAACAACATATTCAGTGATTTTTGATGCGTATCAGCCAGTTTTATTGTACTTTAATGTTAAGATTTTAAGACTTTATTTCAATTAAAGAGGGCATTTACAGTTTTTTAAATTATCAATCATTTTTATTGTATAATAAATTTATTGTATAAGAGAACAAACTGAAATACAATATTTAAAACTACTTACATTCTTGAGCTCCTGCAGAAGCTTTGTAATATGAAATAGGATCACATTACCGTGAGCGTTAAAATTATAATCGGCGAACAAGAACTCTAACGTCGCGTACAAAATTATGTGATAAAATTTTATTATTTTCGCGTGTGATTATTTAATTGGATTAAATTATTAGAGTAATAAAAGACCGACGCCGCCAATACGTTAGAATATGTTGCAAACCTGACGCAACACGATCCATGTTATCGGTAGGAAATAAGACGACTAAATGACTCCTTGTACGTTAGTTTCGCCGAGTAACTTACAAAGTGTGAGGGAGGGGGGAAGGGGGACACAAGAGCCGGTGGCACAAGCAGCTACACAGTTAACGATCTAGACAAAGAAATGTATACATCAGCAAAAACATTCCTATTCTACGAAGCACTTTCTTTCGAATTACGCAGCAGGTATCTTTCGGATTGCGCAGCACAATTCTTTCTCTACGTCGATATTTACAAATATCGTACAATAATTCGTAGCCCTACTGGCAACATCACAGACTCATTTGTCTAACTTATTACTTTAGTTACCTTACTTTATAATCTTAATTTCGTTAAACAAAGCAAGATTGAAACAACAGCATGGAGAAAGTGAAAAATTACTTAAAATTACTGTTCCGCAATGACACAGTATGCAGATGAAGTCTTAAGCGCTTTTTGAGTGCGTATTCGCTTTTAATAC
Source organism: Bombus vosnesenskii (assembly GCF_011952255.1). Classification (NCBI taxonomy): domain Eukaryota; kingdom Metazoa; phylum Arthropoda; class Insecta; order Hymenoptera; family Apidae; genus Bombus; species Bombus vosnesenskii. The sequence continues at coordinate 13,292 of NW_022883760.1, forward strand.
TAATATAAAAATAATAAAAGTGGAACGATATTTATTTTTAAGTCCAAAATGTAGTAAGAGAATAATTTTTTCACGGTTGAAAATTTGAAGTCCATTGATATTTTCTCTATATCATTTTTATTATCACGACGTAATACCTGAAGTTTTGACCGATCTAATGATTTTTATTCTTAGAAATATCCTGAATGAACGGGGAATTAAGAAATGTGTAATGAAGGATATAAATAATGGAAATTAATTATGGTGGAGGAATCAACGAAGAAAAGTTATTTTGCTAATTATTATACGAATGAATATTCAAAATGTCGCTCAACGACTACTAAACTATTTAATTAACACTAACCTCACCACCCCTAGTCAAATGACTGGTTTAAATATCTAATTTAAAATTGTACATTTATCGTTATATCTTTTGTTCATTTAGCTTTACGTGAATTTTTATATTCTCCGATTAATTGATTTCTCAACTTTTAAAACCAGTTATTTGACCGGGCCTGGTGAGATTAGTGTCAAAAGCCAGCCTGATATTTTCTTCAATTTCTGATCTTCGGTTGATTTTCAGTATTTTGCATTCACTTTTCACCAAAAATTAGATGTGACAAACGAAATGCAATGTAAGACCTGCTAACGTTTAGGTCATGTTGCTTCTAATTGCAACGGACTGTCGTAGCGTTAAATTCAACGATGAATTACGATCCAGATGCAAGTATTGATCCAGATTTCTGTATCGAAGAAAGCAAGGATAACACAAATCAACCTTGTTGCGTTTCGTGTAAAAGTTTTGGTCATCCTGTTCACATCAAGATTGCTCTCTCAACGCTTATTGTCAGTGTTAAAAAGGCAATGGCAAAAGAGAATGTGGAATATTAACGAAGAGCGAAACAAATAAATACGATTCGTAAGTATTAGTAGCGGAGTAAAACGAACTAAAATAAAGTTCGCAATAGTTAGAATCAGAATTGCCAAGAATACTAGTTTCTTTATTATTTCTGTTTATGCAACTTGTTCAGCAAAGACCGAGTTTACCAATGAATTAGACGTACTTGTATAATTTATATCATATATATTATTATAGATATTATTTCTATTATATATATATATATATATATATATATATATCTTTTTAAATAATTGTTATTTTATTGCAGGAGATCTCAATTTCGAACATATGGAATTTGGCAATTTGCGTAACAATAATCGTAGAGTTTTTTTTATTTAATTTTGTTGTTCTCCTCGGTTCTATATGAACCGAAACGGATGTTATATTTCGAGATATTAATATAATATACATAGTTTTTGTATTGTTTTATATTTGGCTTTTTCTATCCGATTGAGTTTCTGTTCCCTTCGCGTATCCTACGATATTTAGCTTTTCATGAGTGAAACTATTCGAAAGAAGAAGATATCTGAAGAGATACAAACGCGAAGAAATGAGGAGTCAACGAATGAATGCATGACAGCCAGAAACAGTTGCAGCTTCAACTTCATAGATCCTATATCGCATTTTGTTCCAAAACCACATCATTCATAGATCTTGTTATCATCGATTCAAGAATGAATATTTTAGATTTAATAGATAATAGCTTTGTTAGTATCTCTAGATAAAACAGTGATCATCTGGCGCTGTGATGCAGGATTTTCTTTAATGCAGATTATAATATTCTCCTTGATAATGAATCTGTTGATTCTAACACGAGATATGAATTTTCATAAATTCATAAATTTTCAGAAATTCAATTCGGAAATTCTTTCGAGACTTTATCCATCGAAACAAAAACTGTTTATACCAAACAGGCGACATTTATCTCTCGATGATGTGTGTACATCAGGAAATCTGTCCTGGAATTGATAAAGTTACTTCCAAGATTTTTAATAATGCGAATCAAACAGGTAGATACATCGATTCCTATACATTGCATCCCAAAAGTTAAAAAGTAATTGCCTTATATTATTACATAGATTTCGACGTTTAAATAGCATCCATGCTCATAATACTCATTCTGAGTTTCACAAACTTTTTATTGGAACTTAAAAGACAGTGTGTGTTCTTGCGTTGTTACTAGGGCTCAAGGCATCCAACGTTTTATTTTTTATCTCGTTATCTCGGAGTACATATCTCCACTCTTGAAGCTTTATATTTTGTTATCTCGGAGTGTATCTTCATATTTCTTCAACGTTTGTGCTAACGTTGTATTCTGTAAAATTAAAAAATTACAGAAAGAGACATAACGAAAGAGCTACGTAACCCAAAGAGAAGAATGGAAAAACGTTTGGACTACAATGAAAGATCGTTAGAACATTCGTTATAGCGTAAGTATCCCATAGCATTTCTTGATCCCTTTCGTTTTATATTCGACTCTTTTCGAATTATAATTGATTAATTATTATCAAAACTAATTATTAAAAATTGTTGTTAAAATTATTATATTATTTTATTGGATTATATTTAATAGTTATAATTCACTTAATTATAATTCAGTAAAATAATGTAAAACAAAAAATGTCGTGCATCTACTATTTCCTCATAAAATGAAAGTAACTTTTGGAACAACCTAATAATTTAGCTAACTTTTAACTGTTATAACTTTTGAGTTGAGATGTTTAGGGCAGGTCTTTCTAAACTATGGTAACAGAATGTTGTTATATCTATATTTAGAGGTAGGATCGCCTTAGTTATTACTTTATTATTCGGATGGAAAACACCACATTTCTCGGAGTCGAAAAACCTTTATTGCACACACTTGGAAGGGACACGAACGAATGAACGAAAAGGATGTCTTAAACTATCGATCTGGTCTATCGGCCGTGTCTAGTAACATCTTCTAGTTATTCCCTTTTGTAACTAGCCGTCAGCATATAGATGGCGAGCGAGAACATACGTTGTCATTTTCAACACATAATTATGGGACCCTGAAAATTTTTGCGATTGTCACACGTCAGTGAAACAAAAAATGTCAATCATCTGTCATTAAAGAATCAGAAAGAACTGAAAATTATGTTTGGTGTTGTAATATCGGAAAATAAAGATGGAAATTTTTTCCCGATTGCTCACAATTTATTAATATTAAATTGAATATACAAATATAAATTGGACAGAAAACGATATTTATTTAACTTTACAGTTATTTGGTCACTGTCGTCACAACGAATCTAACACACACACACTCTCTCTCTCTCTAACAACTCTATCAATTCTCTCGACTCTACTCTTCGGTGTCTCGATTAGGGGGGGGGGTTAAAATTTTTTTTTGCATTTTTTAGTTGAATGCATAACATCTTAAGAATATTGTGTCAAAATTTCAAGTCGATGGGAACAAAATTGACGAAGTTACGAGTATTTTTGTACATGGCGGATTTTATTACCTACCCGATCCAAGCGTGCTATTGTTACTTCGCAGACGTTTTTTTCTCCATATAATACCTAATCTTACCTCCAGATATATTTATAGTACTTAACGACTTAAGTACAAAGCTCCTTATACCTGTACTGTATATTTTGTCAGTGTAGAGTAAAAAATTTAATGTAGGAGTAAATATTCAATTTTCATTAAGTTTTGTGTTAAATTATTACTAAAATGCCTAAAAGTTACTAGATCTGATAGACAATCAACTAGTTCGAGATTATAGCGACCTAGAAAAATTGCACTTCCGCATAATACGAAGGCACTTTAACAAGTAGCGCGTCAGATAAAAAAATATAAGTGACCGTTGAAGATCAGGTTACGAAAGATCGTGAAAAATATTATAGGATAATTGATTTTTTATTAGTCTTTTCAACAATTGCTACGCTAGTGAAGAGGTAAGCCGATAAAATTCGTTTATGAACGTTTTATACCAGATTTTTTAGTGTTCAAAACTTTAAAGCGTTTTCCCCACAACTCACGTTTTCAAAGTCGGTGCCCTCAATTACTTCAAAACTACTGCACCCATCCTTTTGAAATTTTGAAAACTATTTCTGTATATAATTTGCCAGGTAACGCTACAGAAACTTTTCAAATTTGTTAATTATTTTTATTTTGAAATAACAAATTAGCCGAAAATTTTCGCACAAAATCGCGTTTTACCCTTCAAAGTGTTCGGAAAAAGTTAACAATTAAAATTTCGAAAAAAACCTTCGCAGCGTTACCTGGGGAAGGCTGTTACCTAACGAATGAACTTCAACTTTTTGATTTCTGATGCTCCAGCACCAAGTTCTGAGGGGTACTGCAATTATACTTTTTTCCGAGACACGTCCGAATAATTGCTGCCATTGCCGTATTTTTTAATATTTCTCCGTGAAAATTTTACACAATATTCTTCGAATGTCATACTTCAATGTACTATTGATTTTAAAAAAGAAATTTTAACTGTATCGTCAGAAAAAATTCACAAAAACATGCCTTTTTTTGTACGAATTAACCTTACCCCCCCCCCCAGCTCTATCAACTCTACTCTTCGACGCCTTGAAAAACGAAACCGTCCTTCTCGTCTAACGTTGTCTATTGTTTTCCTCACACCTATGTAAGAACTAGGTGACTTTAATCACGTTGGCACTCTTAAATGTAAACGAACCACAGAAAGTCGACGTATACGGTTTTTATCTATTTTCAACCGATTTCTAGTTCAAACTACCTTACGATATTACAGTATCATACATTATAAACATTGGAAAAAGTAACAAAAATTACAATCACTGAATTCCAAGGAATTCCAGGTTAGTTAAATAGGCGATTATAATCCAGTAACATTAAAAAAGAAGGAAAAATACTAAGCTACACGAATAAGTATTTAATCAGTAGATTTGTTATGTCTAATGTACGATTAATGTATTATGTTATGTTAATGTACAATTTTGTAGAAAATATAAAAAGAAAATTCATATACACTATCAAACATACGTTTGTGTACAACTCTAAAACTAAAACGGAGCCTATTATATGTATGTAATATCGTGATATAATGTGTTTACAAAGAGTGGACAATAGAGATGTTAATCAGACAGAAAAAGACGATTGTTGTTCAACCTGAACTATTCACGCCAAACGCGCAGAAAACAGCGCAATCCACACTCTCTCGGCAACGCCACTCGCAACCTCTGTCTCCGCTCGACTCGCACTCTGCTTTTCGACTAACGCTCTGGCCGTTGCCGCATTCCGTTGTCTTTTTCCTAGGCCCACCGCACACGTGTTCTGCAGGCGCTCGTGGCCAGGGTCACGTAGGTCTTTTCCACGAAACTATGCACTTGAAAAGACCGATGACACATTGATGGGCCCGACGACGCCTCGGCTCTCGCGACATTGTTCATAGTTCGCCCGATATTTCTTAGGCCTTTCGTCCACGATACTACATGTATAAGAAAAAGTTGTTCAGAATGACGATCTTGACAACATATTTCTTGGTCATGGAAACAGGAAGCTAGCTTTTCGATAGCTCCACCATAGTTGCTGATGTTTCGAGTTTTCGACCAAGCAACTTGTTTGTGATAAAAAACTTTTACGCGATAAGTCATATTGGAATAAAAATTACGATGAGTATAGTGGCGGAAGACAAAGACAGACGATATAACGCGTGGTACATGCTCGATATAGCTTAAATTGTTCCATGTTTACGAAGAAAATTCTGACTGAGGTCGGTCTAATGGAATACGCGGATAGGCGACATAGTGGAGATTCCAAGGAAGCAGCATCGTTCATCCAAGGCGGATGCTGCCATTGGAAACGAAAGAAGACGAAGACAATCTACCAGGAGAAGCTGAGAAGATTCGCCATCCGCGAAGCAAAGCGCTCAACGAATTTTGAACTTACGAGAACGAGTAATGCGGGGCGCGCTTGAAATGGCAGCAAACCCCGTTCTCGATCCTTATGCCTTGAAGCGTGATAGAAGGAAGAACGAGGTTTACGACGGAAGGAATCTGTGGAAACGATCGACCTTCGATAGTCCTCGAACGAAAATAGTGATGGCTACAACACTAGCAACACATGCTCACTCACCACGATAATACGATGCAATTCCAAAAAATTGACAATTTTTTTATGAAGATGGAAATGCCTAGCTGAAAAGATCCTTTTATCTCGTAATGCGGTTTAATATAAATTGTTTATAAATTTTTGTTAATATAAAAAGTATCGTTGGATGACAGTTAAAGACTGGAAAGTGACAAGTGTAATATGCAAATTAAAGAAATTAATAATGATGATTTTTATCTAAAAATGTACAAAAAAGAAGAAAATTATTTTCTGCGTCAAATAAGCAATCAAATGTTCCGGCACAAGAAAATAGCACAGACATGATATCGTTTAGTTTTGATGTACACAATTGGAATTCCTGAAATATACCTTCTAAATGGCTGAAATAATTTATGGAGAAGGGAACAGTAAAATGTTAACATAAAGTAAAAACGAACAAAATTGGGAACAAAAATGAAACGTTAGATTACAAAAATTGACAATTTTTTGTGGAAAATGGAAATGGGGTTTAATGTACATTGTCGGATGACAGTTAAAGAATAAACACTGACAAGTAAAATATCTAAATTAAAGAAATTAAAGAATGAAAACCTGGCGGGCTCATATTTGCTTAGTTGTACAGTTTTCAGATTTTTAACACCTTCAGAGGCTCTCCATCTGATTACGTAAATCTCGAACTCGCGACTTGAGTCAAATAATCTTCCATGTTTATCTTGTAATCATCAGAGAATTCTTTTCCGTGCCTTTATTAGAAATTTCTTCACCCAAAAGTTCATCCAAGAGAAGAGCCAAAACCAAATAGAGCTTATTCAAAGTAGGTTATTCAAAGTTTTCTTTCGCTTAGTTTGCATTTTTTTTTACAAGTTTTTAGGATCATTTCCAGGTGGCGAGATAGAATTTTATAATTTTGTTTTGCCTATTTTTCGATCAATACAATGACGAATCTGGAGCGTTTCGTAAAATATCATTTAGACCAAAGTCACTATGAAATCAGGTATTTTATTAGAAGAACGTTACGTTCTCATAAAGCACGTTCATCCCTGGAATACTAATGTGGTATTATAGAAGCGCAAAACAAATTCTTCTGATGTATTATAATGTTCTTTCAGTACTAGCATCGCCTGTAGGTGATCGTCTTCTCTTTTTAGCAATTTACAGCTACTGAGAAATAATCTCTATGTAATTACTGATTTTTAATATACCATATCTTGTATTTATGATAATTAAACGTACTATGCGTTTATTATAATTTATGAAAAGTAGTTCTTACCTTAATTTATCTGTGCCTCTGAGCACAAAAGCATGGATTTTACGTTTAAGCGGCTCACAAACAGAATTCAAAGATCATCTAATAAAATTAGAAAATACAACTTTCTACTTAATCAAATTCTAACACGAAAGGAAATATTTGAATCTTAGTATATCATGTAAGATTGATACTTATTGCATTTATTTAAATTTATTTAATTAATAACATTCTATAGTTGTCTTAAATTAATATAAGTGCAAAGTTAAAAACATTCAATGCATATTGGTAAATTGAACTTTATATTTCAGTGGAATAACTTTTCTCCCCTATTAAAATTATTAATTATTAGTATTTTTTATGAGCATAGCTAACATAAACTGTTTGCAGAAATAAAAAGTAAGAAGCGATTCAAGTAATTTGTTAAAAGAGTGTCTGTCGTTAAAACTATCAAACGAAGCAACAAAAGTAAAGAGAAAGGACTTAGAACTGGATGTTATTGCTTAACCTTGCTGCGATCTTCAGGTTTTTGTCTTTACTCCTTTTTTTTTCAACTTTGCTGACTTTAACTTGCTTTGAAAGTATCTAACAACATTGTTACGCATATGCTTGTTTGCGTTCTCTTAGCATTATACCTTTGACAAAAGACTATCGAAATATTTACATATAAAGTCTTTGGTTCTTTTTTATCCAGTAATGTTAAGACACAAGTTAACGATGGAAATCAATCATAGAAGGGAAATATTTCGAAACCTTGACTGACAGCAAAGTCGAATAGAAAGATAAATAAATATAAAATTACGCTATGACAGCTTTGTTCTTGTTCGAAATTATAATAATTAACCAATAAGGTTTCTGAAACATGCTGGGCATATCGGCAGTGGATGCTTATGGTCTACATTCCAAAATTTAGGGACGCGTTGATACAAAATTATATTACACGATGTATACACTAGATGTTACATATGTAAATAAAAGAGAAAACAGTTCGAAAAAGTTTGTTTGCAAACGACACTATCGTCATATATGCACAATTTGTTCTAAATAAATAACTTTAACAGAATGTACCGGATATTTGGACTAACAGACGCCAACGATACAATTACGATTATTCTGTATTTTCGACTTCTTTTTCGCGTAGAATCACCCCCTTTCGCTTGTACCACCAAGTTACCAACCACCCTGTATATACTGTACAAAAGATATACAGCGCGGAGGATGCCATAATGTGGTAGTAACAATCTTTCGTGGGTGAAAAGATTTCAAAGATTTTAAGGTCGTCTGCATTTTTGCTAATTATTTGCCCTACTTTTTTTTATGTCTAGTATATCAGAGCGTGTTGGGACGATTTCAACGACACCTAATACAAGGTAGTTCGAGGGTAAATAAAAATGTAGGCAACAAATTTTACGTCGTAATAAGTATCCGAAGTAGAAGAAATAGGTTTCTGTTTATATCGATGGAACGTCGGAATCGGCAGGTCGCCGAAGTCCGTATATTTTTATCACCTTGGATTACTTGTAGCGCGTGTTGGCAGGAGACATAGTAAAAACTGTAAATAACGATCGACATTGCTAAAACATTTTACTATGAAAGTGGAATTTTCATTTACTGAGCAAGTATGTAGATATGCTGCATGTGTATGAAAAGACTCAGCAGAATCTAGTAACGTCACAAGCACTGTATGCTGAACCCTATCCAGATTGCGCCCACCCTTCATGCTGTATGTGTCATATGTAAAAAATTAAGAAACACTGAATGCTTAAATACACGAAATCCTAGACGTCGTTTAGAAAATTAGGACAAAAATGAGAAAGAAAATTATTTTGTAAATTGTACATTGTAATGCGTACGAATGATAAGTTTTCCTCCATTGGATCTTATTTAAATTTTAATAATCATTCTTCTCTTCCGCCAAAATGTTCATGTTCCAAGTTGTTTGAAATACTGAAAATGTCACATTAAAATAATCGACTAATTATTTAGATAACAGGTACAATTTGTGATACTTTGAATGCTGGTACGTAACTTTTTGGAATATGTTAAAAAGAATCTTTTCTTTCTACATGCAATATAATATACATTTCTGCAATTATAGAATCTAAAAGCAGCTGCGACTTCTCGCGATTTGCTTAGTTTTATAGACCGAAAGTCATAAAGACGCTCGCTTTGAAACCTGACGCTTTTTCTCATTAAAATTATGTAATGACCCAGTTATTGACCTTTATGTCCCAATTCATGCAAAATACATCGTGTCATAAGTAGATCCTATTTTTGAGAAACAATTTTATTTCGACCAGGTATCAGCTTTCTGTTTTTAGATTACTATATTATTATCCTTGCACTATTATCCTAACGTTTAAAGTGAAACGTAAACCACGATAAATTTCTTTTACGTCAATACTGTTTCGCCGGGAGGAACAAAAATTGTGAGAATTTTCGTAGGTCGTTTTATGACACGCACGTTCAGAGACAAGATGTTAACTTTCAAGCCACGATCTTGCCATTCAGAATGATCTCTTTCAACAATAGAATAGTTATCTGCAATATCATTTTGAGATATTCAAAGTTAGTTAGAATTTCTTTTCGTTTATAGAATCGCGATATTTACGAGTATGCTATAAAACCGATGCTACACAAACTTCATTTTTAATATAGAATAAAATGACACCGAAAAGAACGATTATTTTATTTCCATTAAAAGCGGACAATGCTTTAAAAAAGTGATATTGGACGCTCTTTTTCCAAATATCGGGTTTCCCCATTACATTATAATGTTACAGCAATGAAAGTAATTACGTATGGTTACTCTAATTAATATTCCGTCACGCCTTAAAACAGAATAACTTTTTTAAAATTACGGTAACGACATAGTTTCACTGTCGATATAACTATTATGTACTTGAACTGGGGTGATCGCTCAAGTAACTGGCGTTTCCCCGAGCTGTCTCCACCCATTCTCGTCTGGTTAGTTTGTGTTCTAGCCCGTTACGTCCTTCCCTTTCATCGGCCAAAAAAAGAACTACTACTACTACTACTACTACTACAAATACTAAAAGCGAGCATAGTGACAAAGTAGTAACAAGTATGACTTCCCATGCCCTGGATGATCCAGAGGTTGAGGAGTCATTGATAGTTGTCCTCTTCTATGGCAGTTTGCCGGGTCTCTTCGGCTCATAGCCTCTTCTTCCTTCGGGCGCAATGCCCGCTGAAACTTACATCTAAGCTCGAGACTTTCTAAATAGCAAACCAAAAAATAAAGTACAAAGGTGAAATAAAAAGATAAATCGCGGAAGCTGATCCAAGTACTCATGGATGAACAACGATCATATAGCGATCGCTGTCTGTTCGCACGTGCATGCTCGAGCAATATTAACGTTCGTTTCGAAAACCACTCGCGATCACGATCACGAAATTCGAAAAATCGACGGGCAAAGGCAGAGACGACGACATGTTTCATTCGCGCCAGTTCTACCGACGATTATTCGAATGAAATTCTCTGAAATAGATTGGTCACTCGAAAACGCGTCTACCCGGCCACAGGTCCACCTCCACGGATTAAACTTGAAAATCCTGATCTGAGAAGATGATTAGTTTGTGTAATTTTTATTTAACGGACTAACGCTCTTTCATTTTGTATTTTACTACTTCGATTCTGATTAACTCTACTTTATTAATTTAATAGTAACTAAGTAACACTACTGTATTAATTTAATAAACCAGAACAAAATTTTAATATTGCAGAGAAGGTAGCGAAAAAGACTGAGACTCGATCAAATGGAATAACTGACTCTAAATATATTACTAAGAAAGAAATAATCTCAGATAATCTCTTTATCAAAGCACATAATCGAAAATGCAGAAGCAGTGTTCAAAATTATTGCTTTGATTAACTGATATTTTAAATTCTAGGAGAAGTGAAATAAACGAACGCGACTTATTCCCTTAACCTACGATTTATGTTTGAGAATGCCCGTAATATTTACGTTTGGTCCGATCATCGTACTACGGGCTATGCCCGTAATATTTACGTTTGGTTCGATCATCGCACTACGGGCTATGCCCGTAGTTGTAGGTTAAGGGGTTAATATTGTCACGATTAATTCATTGCTAAAGATCAAGTATATTCGTGTAGATATTTGCCATTTGCAAATATTCATACGGAATATTAACATGCATATTTATAAATAACGCGAATATATTCTCAAGTGTATATGTTTAACTTAATTATTAAAAAACTAATTATTATCATCGCGCTGTGCAAGAAGACCTATCTTAAACTAATAAATTTGAAAAAAAGAGCGTTACTACTCACGGGTATAAAAGATACCCGCGTTCACTATGCTCGCAAAGAATTCTACGTAATACAACCAGTCACCCGTGCCGATTCGGGTCTTTTATCCTACGGCATAATTGAGTGACCAGAAGAACAGAAATGCATGCGACTCACCGTTCGAAGCAGACAAACAGAGAACGTTACCGTGGATGCTGCGCTATCCCAGCGAATTTCATCCGGGAGACTAACATCAGACAGGAACCGTTGAAAGGCTAATAATAGAAATGCAGACTGCGAAAAATCTGTTACGAAACAAAACAGGATGAGTGATCGCTGACTATTTGAAAAGTTGGAGATAGTGAAAAATGAAGGTTTATTAACTTTAGTAACTTTAGCAATAATAAAGATTGAAATTCTAATAAAATTTGATAAGTATAAAAACTGAGACTCTAATATGAATGTGTAAAATCTAAAATAATCTGTAGTATGTTAGTCATTTGTTTTATAATTCGGTATTAAGACTTTAACTCTTATTTTATTTTAACGAAAAAATAACCTCAGAAAATGCTATCCTCCTAAATTTTCAGTCAAATTGTATTTCTGCATTGATAGTGATCAAAGAAAAATATACAGAATAGACATAACTGAAAGTAAGTATGTAAAATACTTACATACTTGGCTTTTGTGCCACTGTTAGAACACTCCTGAAGAAGATGACGAAGTTGAAGTAGTGATATGTCTATAACAAAACATAAGATATTAAAATCGGTAACACATAATAACAAACGTGAAACTTTGCAACAATAAAGACTAACTCTAATAAATATGTAAATTGGAACTCTAATATAAAAGTTTGAGAACAACATATTCAGTGATTTTTGATGCGTATCAGCCAGTTTTATTGTACTTTAATGTTAAGATTTTAAGACTTTATTTCAATTAAAGAGGGCATTTACAGTTTTTTAAATTATCAATCATTTTTATTGTATAATAAATTTATTGTATAAGAGAACAAACTGAAATACAATATTTAAAACTACTTACATTCTTGAGCTCCTGCAGAAGCTTTGTAATGAAATAGGATCACATTACCGTGAGCGTTAAAATTATAATCGGCGAACAAGAACTCTAACGTCGCGTACAAAATTATGTGATAAAATTTTATTATTTTCGCGTGTGATTATTTAATTGGATTAAATTATTAGAGTAATAAAAGACCGACGCCGCCAATACGTTAGAATATGTTGCAAACCTGACGCAACGCTATCGACGTTATCGGTACGAAATGAGACGAATAAATGACTCTTTGTACGTTAGTTTCGCATAGCAACTACCAAAGTGGCGAGGGAAGTGGGGACACAAGAGCCGGTGGCACAAGCAGCTACGCGGTTAACGATCTAGACAAAGAAATGTATACATCAGCAAAAACATTCCTATTCTACGAAGCACTTTCTTTCGAATTACGCAGCAGGAATCTTTCGAATTGCGCAGCACAATTCTTTCTCTACGTCGATATTTACAAATATCGTACAATAATTCGTAGCCCTACTGGCAACATCACAGACTCATTTGTCTAACTTATTACATTAGTTACCTTACTTTATAATCTTAATTTCGTTAAACAAAGCAAGATTGAAACAACAGCATGGAGAAAGTGAAAAATTACTTAAAATTACTGTTCCACAATGACACAGTATGCAGATGAAGTCTTAAGCGCTTTTTGAGTGCGTATTCGCTTTTAATACTAATATAAAAATAATAAAAGTGGAACGATATTTATTTTTAAGTCCAAAATGTAGTAAGAGAATAATTTTTTCACGGTTGAAAATTTGAAGTCCATTGATATTTTCTCTATATCATTTTTATTATCACGACGTAGTACCTGAAGTTTTGACCGATCTTATGATTTTTATTCTTAGAAATATCCTGAATGAACGGGGAATTAAGAAATGTGTAATGAAGGAAATTAATTATGGTGGAGGAATCAACGAAGAAAAGTTATTTTGCTAATTATTATACGAATGAATATTCAAAATGTCGCTCAACGACTACTAAACTATTTAATTAACACTAACCTCACCACCCCTAGTCAAATGACTGGTTTAAATATCTAATTTAAAATTGTACATTTATCGTTATATCTTTTGTTCATTTAGCTTTACGTGAATTTTTATATTCTCCGATTAATTGATTTCTCAACTTTTAAAACCAGTTATTTGACCGGGCCTGGTGAGATTAGTGTCAAAAGCCAGCCTGATATTTTCTTCAATTTCTGATCTTCGGTTGATTTTCAGTATTTTGCATTCACTTTTCACCAAAAATTAGATGTGACAAATGCAATGTAAGACCTGCTAACGTTTAGGTCATGTTGCTTCTAATTGCAACGGACTGTCACAGCGTTAAATTCAACGATGAATTACGATCCAGATGCAAGTATTGATCCAGATTTCTGTATCGAAGAAAGCAAGGATAACACAAATCAACCTTGTTGCGTTTCGTGTAAAAGTTTTGGTCATCCTGTTCACATCAAGATTGCTCTCTCAACGCTTATTGTCAGTGTTAAAAAGGCAATGGCAAAAGAGAATGTGGAATATTAACGAAGAGCGAAACAAATAAACAACAACAAGTAACAAGAAACAAATAACTCAAAAATTACTTGCAGTAAAATTCCATCGAATAGTAAACTAGATAATTGTCCTAACCTCTGTATTCCCTTATTTCATCGCGATATATCTGATGGCTAAATATGAAAAGAGATTCCGCGAGTCGAAACGCGCCATAACTGACGCGACGATATTAGCGTATATAGCGATATTAGCGGTAGCGGTCGACTTTGTTGTCGTATTTCACCTTGTCGTTATGAACAAACAGCACACTGAGGAACGTGTAATGTAAGATATTCGCGCGTTGCGGTAAATGCATAAGCGATAATGAGCTTTGTAGAAATAATCAATTAATTAATATTCACCAAATACTAGCACGCACGTGCACTTTCTGGGAACGCTTCACTATCCGCCGTAGATATTGCAGGTTCGAGCGGCCATGCGAGTAAGATTCGTTTCTTTAATTATAGCGGAGTTATTATAACACTCGCGATGACGTTATTTTGTGAAGCGGTAATACGCGTAATAAATTTACTATTAAGACGCGCACGTGTGTAGAACTGGCGCCATTTACGTGATGGGTAACGTTAGGACGCATGCGCTAGCGGGTCGCGTCGAACATATGTGGTGGTTCGCCTCGTCGATGCGGCATCGTTTAAGAGTATGTACGGTCGGCTCGGTGTAAGTTCCTATTATGAAGGAATAAAGGCGGGTCGATATGATCTCCAGGGCTGAGCTGAAAGGGTTCATACAAGCCTTGGCGGGTGCAGCGCAGATGTTAAATGTTTCAGTCAAAAAATTTCAGTTGGATAAAGATAAGGATGGGGGGATTAGGGAGATAGGAAATTTGATTAAAGGCATCCTGTCTTCCTTGGAACAATGTGGAGAGCAGAAGGCTAGAAGGAGAAAGAGAAGAAGAGAGCCTATCGAGATCGAAAGAAGGGTAGACGGGACAGAAAGAATGAAAGAAGCGATGATGACTAAAGGCGGATAGCCTAAAAGGAAAGTGGTATCGCCGGCTGAAACAATGAGAGTAGTGGAACTTAAGAGGCCCCGAAGAGGAGCGGCCACATACGCCGAGGCGTGTGGGAGGAAAATCAGGAAGGTAAGGAGTGAACAGGATTATAGTGGGGATTCTGAAGGTTGGATGAGGATAGAAAGAAGGAAAAGGGAGAGGAGGGCTCCCTTAGAGCAAGCTATCCCTATGGTGCGTCCGGGTAACAACCGGCAGGTTGTTATCGAAGAGAGAGGCGGACCAAGGAATAGGAGATGGAAGGAAGCCTTTCTAGATAAAGTTGAAGAAGGCTGTGAATGGCTTCAAGTTTATAGGAAAATAATGGCGGCTAGGAGCACCTTGGAAGGAGCTATGGGGGTGCGTAAAACGAGAGCCGAAAATATATTCATTGAATTCGACAGGTCGGTGGCGGTGAACGAGGTGGCGGTCAAGTTAAGAGCCGCTCTGAGTGACAATACGGAGGTGGCTGCTCTCGTCAACAGAGCAACCTTACAGACCAGGAATATCGATCCCTTTACCAGCAAGGAGAAGGTCGACGCTTCCGATTACGCCATAGGAGCGGTACTTCAACAGCGCGTCAACGATACTTGGCAGCCCCTGGGTTTCATGACGAAATCGCTATCCACCGCGCAACGAAAGTAGAACGCATACGATCGAGAATTACTCGCGATGTACACCGCGGTGAAACGATTCAGGCACGCTGTCGAAGGGAGAGATTTCGCGATTTATACTGATCACAAACCCCTACGCGTACGTATACGCGTATATAACCGTATACGCGTTTGATCAAAATCCCGACAAGTGTTCGCCGAGACAGTTTGGACACTTAGACTACGTAGAACAATTTACGACCGATATCCGACACATTAAAGGGGTAGACAATAGCGTAGCCGATACTCTACCACGAATAGAAGCGATCGGGAAATCCGTCCATCATCAAACGTTAGCCGCAGCGCAAGAAGACGATACCGAGCTACGCGAAATCACTGAGTCCGGCTCTAGCGCGCTGCAATTGACAAAATTACGATTTCCCGATCAGGATGTCGGAATTTATTGCGATCTCACGAACGAAACCTCGCGACCGTACGTACCGGAACCGTTACGTCGCGCCGTATTTCAGTCGTTACATAGACTTTCCCATCCGGGAATACGCGCTACGCAAAAATTGGTGACAACACGTTTCGTCTGGCCGTCCATTAATAAAGATTGTCGAACTTGGGCGCGACAGTGTATACCATGTCAACGCTGCAAAGTCACCAGGCACGTATCCTAGCGTGTCGGAACGTTCAAAACGTTAGAAGGCCGGTTCCAACACATACACTAGACATTATCGTCATGCCATATTCACAAGGTTATCGATATTATCCAAAGTGTATCGATCGTTTCTCGCGTTGGCCCGAAGCCACTCCCATCGTCGATATGGAAACGCCAACCGTTGCTTCGGCCGTCCTTTCCACTTGGATAGCTCGGATGGTAGAGCGCCTACACAGACAATTAAAAGCGGCGATAAAGTGTCTCGACACGAGCAACTGGATCGACATTTTACCCATTATATTATTAAGCATTCGAGCCGCGATAAAGGAGGACTTAAACACAACGGCAGCCGAAATGATTTACGGCACCGGCATACGATTGCCGGCGAAATTTTTCATAGCAGCCGAGCAACAGGCCAATTCGGAGTACGCGAACCGGCTTAAAGAAGGGATGGGGAAGGTCAGGCCGCATCCGGTCACGCATCATGGCGAAAAGAAAATTTTCGTTTGCTTAGAATTAGAAACCGTATGTTTTCTTATGTCATGACGCGATAGGGGGCCCTTTCCAGCCGCCGTATGACGGAACGTTTGAAGTCATAAAAAGAGGCGAAAAAATTACACCGCCGAAATTAATAATCGCGACGTAACGGTTTCCACAGACCGTCTAAAACCGGCGTTTGTAGTATAAGGAAAAATCGCCGTATCTCTTGACATACTATTTCCGGTAAATCAGGCGAACGCGAACGACGAAAACAGCGCAAGCAGCGATCGAATCGCGGAAGAAAACTCCAGGAATAGGTATGTTGCGCGGTCCGGACGTAGGGTCCGCTTTATCGATCAGTTCCCGGCGGGTTTCGGTTAGACGTCGTAAATTGTCGGATCGAGTGTATCGATAATTAAAAAAAAAAAAAGAAAATAACGATGACAAATAGAAACTCTGTAAATATTTCAAAAGTTTAACTTAATAAAAACGTTATCACTGGTAGGGGGTGATGTAGCGGCACATGAGTCAGAACACAATTTAAATGATGTTGTTGTTTTGCCTCGAAGTATCAAGACCGTTAGGTTCCAAGTAATGTAAGAACAAATAATATCCGGGCAAAACAATGTCGCCGCTTCGTGCAACCGTCAAACGTAGAAGACTTCGATTTTCCGGTTCTCTCCCGATCAGCATAAATAAACGGACCCAACCGAAAAGAATATAATTATCTAGAGTTCTCAACCAGTTATCTATCGAATATTTATTAGCGATCTTACTTTGCGACTTATACACTGTACGGGCGTCTTAGCGATTATGGTTTGCATACATATTTATTCAATTATTTTAAATATATTCGACAATTTCAACAACGAGCAATCTCGTCTAATACATTCCACGATGAAACATTGTCTACAAAAGTCATCTACAACAATATTTCTGAAGTGCGATCGACAATACACATAAAAGAAATGCCAAAAGCAAGAAGGAATCGTAGAGGTAGAGGCTATACCAGCAGGAAACGTGCAAAAAACGTTTGACTAAACGTTTCCCGAAATTAGAAGAGAAGAAAAAATTAGAAAAAATTAGGAATACCTTAAAATTAGGAAACTACAGAACAAACAGAAATTAGTTTTATCCATCGAACTCACCTATACCCGAACGCGATCTAGGGCTGCATTGCCAATAGTTTAGGAAAGCGATAATTATTCTCGTTTTATAAACTACATAGGGAGTTAAGACCAGAATTTTGATAATAAATATATAAGTAAATAAAATCGAATAAATTACCAGTTACGAGACATTGAAATTATTTATTTATTCCTAGAAAACTTTAATCCTTCCCGCGCTAGTACTCTCCTACCCACAGCAGCTAAGCTGGAACGTGGAGTTTATTTACCAGTCGTATTAGTACAATAGTTAATGCTACTCCTACAGTCATATCAACGAATTAGAATATCAAGAATATGACAGTTTGAAAATTAAAAAGAGTGTTGCACTTTAGAAAGGCGCGAGAGTTTAACGACTATTTCTGGTGGCAGCAACTACAGTTTTGATTCAAGCGTCAATTTGAGAAAGCTAGGGCCCGAAATCGAGAATAATAAGTAACGGTTACGAATACCGAAGATCAAAACCGGATCGTAACAGTAAATAATGATTAGGAAAGATAACGAATAAATGGAACTTGTTAATAATAATTATAATAACAAGAATAAGTTTCCATAAATATCATAAAATGCATTTACCTTAAATTTCTGCCAACGAAAATTCTTGAATTTGATACAAAATGATAGCTAATAAAATGAATGAAACAAAAGCTTTAAAAAACAACTAATATTAACAGGAATGGGAATAAGGGAAGGGTTGCATATACAAGGATGCGTAAGAGTGCACTTAGAAAAATCAAAATAAGTGAAAATATAATTAGAACACGGGAAGAAGATATCGCCCGAAAATTGTATATTATTTATTTAGTAAAAATTTTATTTATTTCTATTACATATGTCTATGGAAGATTCAGAGGCCAATTAGCGTTAATCCTTCTTTCTCTGAAAAGGACTTACGTGGCTCCAAAAATAATTTATTCTTAAAAATTTTAATTAATAAATCAATTAACTCGCTACTTTCATGCATATATAGTAGATTACGGTATTGACCACGAAATTACTAAGCACGATTATTCCGAGCATAAGCACAAACAATGAGAATCATTTCGAAGTCGTGACAAGTCTAAGCATTATCGTTTGTTATGTAAAAAATAATTGTACACTGCTTAACTGAATTAAGCAAAAAAAAGATGAAAATACACGTATTTCCAGGAAATTTCCCTTTTTCTGCTAGTGAATTCCAATATTTATCTAATAAGCAAAATTTATTCGATTGCGATAATGGCGAACGAGACGAAAATTTAAAAAAGGAAACTGTCACAAGAAAACTCTGCTGGATGATTTTCCACTTTATAAGATTAACGGTTCATCGATCAATGCTTTCCAAAACTCATTGTACAGGAGTACTTTTATGTTTTTTCTTTGTTATAATCATTTTTAAACTTCATGATTCATGGCATACTTAAACTTTGGAGTTGAAAGCTATATTTTACAAAAAAATTTTGTACGATGATCCGGGTTATGCCAATATTTCCGTTTGGCACTGTATTAGCATAAGCGAACAACCTAACTTCCAGTCGGCTTGACAAAAATCGAACGACTAGCGCAAACAACTAGCGATCGCTTATTTTTCATAGCTCGGAATATGGCTATGGACATTAAGACGAAATTGTTACCGGAGAAAATACAAAAGTTATGTAGTTCAATACGACAAGATTTCTACAGGTTTTCTACATGTTATGTATATAGAAACGAAAAATGTAATAAAAATGAAAAGCCCCCTAAAATAAGAAGGTTAAATATATTTGTGTTCTCTTACCTTTATATGAAGAATAGTTTCCTGTCCGGTTACTGCATTACCCTATCTATTATTGAACAAATTTTTAGGTTACAATTATTTACACAAAGCTAGTACGCGTGCGAATGTCTTTTTTTTTTATAAACCTTTATGTACAAAAACTCTATCCACGTTAAATCAATCTCTTTTTATAGAAACTTAATATAGAAAGTTAATTTTCTAGATAGAAAAATTAAAACTTTCAGTAAATTCATGTACAACGCGCACTCTACTGCGTACCGGATACGAATGACGAGTGAACGTTATCGAATTCTACGGCGACCGCTTAGATAGTGACGAGGACGGATTAATATTGCACAGTAATTGGTTAAGCTTTGAGCCTATGGGCGGTATCTGTACGCGATTACTGCGCAAGGACCATTTCATGACATGCTCCACCTCTCCCTCTCCTTCGCCCGCCGCTCACTCAGCCCCACAAGAAGTAAAAATAGGCCACCGATCTGTCCTGTTTTGCGAACAAATTTTCAGGAAGGAAAAAGAAAGAAAAGACAATATCGTGTAAAAGTACGGTTTTTAAACGGCTTAAATTAAATTACAAACTGTAATGTTAAAAATGTAAACCCAACACAAAATATGGTATGGCTACGTCGTACCGTCGCGTAACGGCACTTTTACCAGAACCACTTTCAAACAGTTCTGCCCGAGCGGCCGAGCTAAACGGGCGTGTGCAACAGTGCTCCGGAGAAGTGCGGCAAGTGGGGAAGAGAAAACTACGAACGGCTACGCCTATAGCCAAACGGCGGAAACCCGTGTCCTATATCAAGAAGCCTTAAAATAGCAGCCTGGAGCTCTAACGGCCTACAACAAAGGGCCCTAGAAACTAAAACATTCCTGTCCAGCAGTAACACCGATATACTACTCGTCTCAGAAACACACCTCACAATAAACAGCTACATAAAAATACCGCACTACACCCTATACGACACCGAGCATCCCTCAGGGAAAGTACACGGAGGGACGGCAGTAGTAATAAAAAACGACATTAAACATCACCTACACAGCCAGGTCAGTAAGGAACATATACAAGCAACCACCGTTACCGTACAGACTAACAGCAACCAACTGCAGTTGGCAGCAGTATACGTACCGCCGCGACACAAAATCATAACGCAAATGTGGGAAGACTACTTCCGACACTTAGGTGACAAGTATATTGCAGCGGGAGACTATAACTCAAAGCACACGCTATGGGGATCAAGAACCACCACACCTCGAGGCAGAACCCTGGAAAAATACATCAGAAATAATAAAGTCAATATATTATCCACAGGAAGACCGACATACTGGCCGACAGACCTGAGCAAAATACCTGACCTGCTAGACTTTGCAGTTACAAAGGGACTAAACGCAAATAAACTAAACATAGCAGCCAGCCTCGAGCTTAGCTCCGAACATACGCCCATAATAATTTCATACAGAAACAAACCAATACTTTACAGCAGCACAGAGAAGCTATGCAATTAAACCACCAAATGGCAAATATTCAAAGAAATAATAGAGAGCAAAATCAGCTGCAACATCCCACTGAAAACACCTGAACATATCGATCAAGCAGTAACAACACTCACAGAAACTATCCAAGAAGCAGCAAGGGCAACCACTATACCTGAAACAACCAACAGACAAACAAAAACAGTGCCACTAGACATCCTCGAAAAAATTAGAGAAAAAAGAAAAGCGAAAGCAAAATGGCAAATACACAGAACAAAAGAAAACAAAAAAACACCTAAACAAACTCACAAAATAAATAAGGAACAAAATAAAAGAGCACAACGACAACGAGTTCACAAAGTTCATCGAGTCACTATCTGCTCACGAAAACAACAATTACTCCCTATGGAAAGTCACAAAAAATAAAGAAGACAACAAAAATGGTACCAACAATCAGAAGAGCAGACAACACATGGGCAAGAAGCAACGAAGAGCAAGCTGAAGAATTTTCCAACCACCTAGGAAACACATTCACCCCACACAACATCAACAATAGCAACCACAATAGTCATACGGACGAGGATGCGCTAACTACTAGTACACCAGCTGACAATCACCATACCCAAAGCAACCGCACAAGAAATCAGAAACATAATTGAGGAAACAAAAAACAATAAAGCACCAGGAATCGACCTAATTAACAGCCAAATCTTGAAAAACCTTCCGCCAAAAGCGATAAGACAAACCACAATAATAGTAAACGCAATACTAAGAATACAATACCTTCCAAAAGCTTGGAAACTGGCAAAAATCATAATGATACCCAAACCAGGCAAGGACTCACACGAAACCAAGTCATACAGACCAATCTCACTACTTCCGGTGTTCTCTAAGATAGTAGAGAAAATAATCTACGACCGGATAAAACCACTAATAGAGAAGAACCATCTAATACCGGATCCCCAATTCGGATTCAGAAACAAACACTCCACAATAAAACAAACGCAAAGACTCGTCAATGAAATCCTACAGGCGCTGGAAACAAAACAATACTGCACGGCACTCTTTATGGACATCGAAAAAGCATTCGATAAAATAAGCCACACTAGCCAACTACAATCAATCAGGAAACAGTTCTCGGGGCAGATATACCAAGTAATCAAATCATACCTAAGCAACAGAAGCTTCATAGTAAAAATCAAAAAGACACTCTCGGAAGCTAAAGAAATCAAGGCAGGAGTTCCGCAAGGAAGCGTCCTAGGACCAATTTTATACACATTATACACGGCCAACATACCAACAACTAACAATAGCAAAATACTGACATTCGCGGATCCCACAGCTGTACTAGTCAGGCACACTAACCCTGCAACAGCAGTTACATTACTACAAGAACATATCACAAAAATAGAAAAGTGGTTTCAAGCGAAACAAATCAAAGCAAACCCCGATAAATGCAAACATATTACGTTCACACTGCGAAAACAGAAACCACCGAACATTGTACTAAACGGCACACACATAATACAAACAAGGCAAGTCAAATACCTAGGACTCCACTTAGATACACGACTCACATGGTAACAGCATATTACAGCAACAATAGACAAAATACAGATGGCAAGGAGACAAATGTACTGGCTAACAAGTCGAAAATCCAAACTAAGCATAGAAAACAAACTAAAAATATATAAAATGGTCATAAAACCAAACTGGACGTACGGAATAACACTATGGGGAACAGCAGCAATGAGCCATATAATCAAAATAGAGGCATCGCACTCTAAAATACTCAGAACAATAGTAAACGCGCCATGGTACGTTAGAAACGAGGACATTTGGAAGGACCTGGGAATACCAACGGTCAAGGAGGAGATCAACAAAAGTGCAAGAAGGTACGGAGAAAGAATAGCAACGTATCTAAATCGGCTGGCAGCGGAAACGGTCGACACATCAAGCATAAAAAGAAGATTAAAAAGGAAACACCCAACCGATCTCACAGAGGACATAACCCAACAAACACGATGGTGGTACCCCGCTGGGGGTAGCCACCCGCATGTTATATTAGTATACAGCTACAACATTTTACCAAATGTCCTACTGGACAAATTGTAAAATCCAAATAAATAAATAAAAAAAAACTTTCAAATAGAAATTCGTTGTTTATTGTGAATACACATATGTAATTTATATTTTTCTTAGGCAATAAACATTATATATATGTAAATTCTATAGAATTTAGAATATCAACCGACGGTTTGACTTTCACTGTGTTTACTGGGAGTCGGTCGAACGATATGAATAGAGGAGGACGGGGACTTGGGATAGAAAATAAAACAGGACTTGGACAAGCGAAGATTGAACAAAGAAAAAAGCAAGTTAAAAGCCAGAGGGAGAAAGAGAAGACTTAGACAATCGATTGTTGAGTTTTCACAAATCGATCGCCTGATTTCCGAAAATATTACAACATTCCATATATATGTCGGAGATGAAAGAACACCGGAGCCTTTGGAATTTTGTATAATCCCGCAACAGTGAAACCTAGAGTCTACAATAGCTGTAATTGAACAATTGTAGTTATTCAATCCGATTGTAATTGTTCGAGAGTTGTGATAATGAGCTTGGGCTCGAGGCGACAGTCAGTCGCCGAACGTAGCCGCGGTCACGGGATGAACGCTTTGTCTAACAGAGGCATGGAATAATTCTATAGCTCTCCTTAAAAAGGAAATAGTTGTAACACTCGACAGTAAACATCCCAACGGTCTCTGTCCCGTAGCTCGCCACACGCAGACCCTATTCTTCGAGTAAGATGATTGCCAGATGTCGATGCGTCTCCGCAGTACATGTTCAGCTAGCCCGAGAGCCCGTTATAAATCTTAAGATTTAGCTAACTAAAGTCCTTCAAACAAACAGTCTTTGTCCCAGCTACGGGAAAATAGGAGAGACCTATTTTTCAACGAACGGCGTCTCCCACTAGCAACTTTCCCTCGAGG
>NW_022883761.1:0-20812 GCF_011952255.1 Bombus vosnesenskii
TTAAAGAGTATAACGTTATAACGTATTACGTTATATGGTATAACGTTACACCGCATTACGTTATACAGTCTAACTTTATAACTTATGACATTACTTCGAATTAAGTTATAACGTATTACGTTATATAGTGTAACGTTATCACTTATTACGCTATATAGTATAATTTTAGAACGTATTACGTTACACAGAAAACGTAATAACGTATTACGTTATATAGTATAACGTTATAACGTATTACGTTATATAGTATAACGTTATAACGTATTACGTTATATAGTATAACGTTACAACGTATTACGTTATATAGTGTTGAAGTGGTTACCACTTCTAAGAAAACTCTACATCTGGTCTTTTTATTACGTTACACAGAAAACGTAATAACGTATTACGTTATATAGTATAACGTTATAACGTATTACGTTATATAGTGTTGAAGTGGTTACCACTTCTAAGAAAACTCTACATCTGGTCTTTTTTAATTTTCTCAAGCACTGAAGCCGTCGACAGCGTGTAGACAAAAGACTGCGACGAAGTCAGGCCATAAACAGTAAACAGGCGACGTTGGCTTCGGGGTTTTTCAGTTATTAGGTAACACAGCTAGCGTGCGGATCTGGACCAGCTCAAATTGCATTTTTACTTATTACACTTCTATTTAAATATATTTTCTACCTTACAATTTATCCACGTGTTTTCTCTGTTTACACACCGAACAACCTCAACAATCCGCTATTGATTATTTCCTGTAAATGAAGAATTTTAATATAATGTACAAAATATATAAAATTTAGCATTAAAATTGTCGCACATATATTTAAAAATTAAATGGATTAAAGAATTTTTCAAAATTTCTGAGAATGTAAGGCCAACGTAAGATTTTACACGGAACTAGTTTCCATTTTCGCGCGTAAGACTACGTCATAAAGACAGAGGAGGGGTATAGACAGCGGACTTCAGACGCGCAGCGTAGACTTCCCTTAGTCATCTTACGACTGTGCTGTGAGGAGGGTGTTTTGCTCGGTGGTTTCAAATCCTTTGTGTGCAGTTGTGTGAATCTCTTCTGTATTGTTCTACAACAAACAGGAGCCGGATACAGGTTGGTATACTTTTTACTTACTCAATAATTAGGTGAAATAATTGAAAAAGCATGGCGAGGACAAAGAAGGGACTTTCGAAAACTAACGCCGACAAGCCAGAAACTGAACGGTTACTAACTTGGATTGACGAAGTTCGCCGCAAAAGATCAAAGTGTCGCCGAAAGCGCAGACGCGATTTACGGATTGAAACAATGCTGACGTGCGCTCTTTCCAAAGCTAAAAATGATTTACGCATCCGGCGATTATCAGCAGCTTCAAAATGGCAGAAATTTAAAAAACAATGCTTGAAGAAGAAGGTATATTATACAAATTATGAGCTCTACAATGGTGAGGACACGGAAAATTCGGGATCGTCTCAACAGAATCCCCGGGAGGAGCCATCGTGTCCTGAATGGGGCAGTTTAGACGATGTCGTGCCTAAGTTGGCAGAAATAAAAGTAACGTTACAACGCTGAAGTAGCGGGAAAAATGCAAGCGATCAGGTTTGGAAGACCTAACTGTGACAAGAGGATTTCTCGCAACGTTTTATCTACCTAATGCGTAGAGATTTCAACAACTATATGGAATCTCGAGCGATTACAGAGCACCGTGTATTACGTCGGTGCTGCAAGAATAGAAATTGCATTACTATCTTGATGTATATATGGATATTTTCTGTTTGCAGTCTCACCGTTCGAGATGGCATTGGGACAAGCGGAGGGAGTTGGTGTTCGCAACGATGCTGAAGCGTACTACACGCTCGGGGACCCCATGTTCTCCAGTCTCTGCGCCTTTCGTTGGCTTAGTTTATATATTATATTGTATGCATTGGTTTGGTAATATACGTAATAATGAGCGTTCGAAGTATGTTCGAAGAGTGTTTGATCCGATATTTTTTATTTGCAGAAATATATACTTTGCATGTCTTATAGTTTAAAGAAAATTTGTATAGTACATTTTAGCTTGTAGATTTAGTAGTATCGTTTCTAATATTCGCTCCATTATTCTGTACGTCAAGATTTTGTATATTTGCTTAATGTTGATTAACAGTTTGTAGACTTTAAGAAATGAAATGAAATTAATAAAATTTGGAAAATGTTTACAATTTTTCTGCAATCTTCTAGTTCATATTAATGGCAAAAGTGCTTTTCTGCCCCGCATACTACACATAACAAATTTCTGTCGCAGGCAAGAGACCCGTACATGAACCCAGGCCGTTGGCGGTCATCGGCAACATTATTTGGCCTGTCTGTGTATGAGATAAGGAGCGACGAGAGAGGATTGGTACGGCATAAGGAAGGGGGGAAATGTGTTTCTTTTTAGGAAATCGTGCATGAAGTTTTCTGGCTGACGAATGGGTTGCACCATGATCAAGTTGTACATAAACGTATCATCTCTCCGCGCTTCCGTATCTTGAACATCCAAGCATCAACTAATTCGAAACTCGTCTGACGCGCGAAACTCATAGGCTTATTGTGACGTACTACAGCAAATTGTAGCAAATCTTATTTGGTGGGCTCTAATACCTTTCGTACGTTATCTGGGCAAATGTGTTTTCTCATGTCCGGGGAAGTTTTTCCATAGCTTGTACCACCAGGTTGTATGCGAGTTGTCGAAGCACACAAGACAAGCCTCCGGTGAATATCAATAAGGAGAGACAGCGCTAGGGGTAATGGCCCCTCCTAACGCCAATTCAATGGTCAGGAAATATTAGGACTGGCTAGAACTAGAGAACGAGTGAAGGGGGTGCAACTGAAGTTAATTCATTAGAGAATCCTGGAGCACCTCTGTCATACGCGTCGGGCGGTCATCGTGGAGTTTTAGTCGGTAAGAGTCCGACACTACTCTGCTGTTACGCAATTACTGCAACAGCGGAGTGTCCATGAGGATTTCTCCACGTAAAAAAGAAAAAAGAAAAAAAAGGTTGTATGTTAGTTACTCTGGCTTATCAATATGCTCTGTTCAAAGTTTACCAAGCTGAATACTGTCACAGGCCTCTATCTTCCTTAATAAGAGCTGTAGGGGATCGAATAATGAGACTACCAAAATGTGTACTCGTTAGTGTATTTAAAACAGATCTTGTCGCGAAACGATATTTATACAGACGTTTAGTCACAGTTTATACTGAATCGTTTGCGCTCACGTTCGTTTATTCATAATCGTCAGAAGAAGGTCAAAGATACAAATTCGTCTTGTTTTACGGTTACATGTAGCGGCGCCATTATTTTGCCGGAGTTCATAATTCCTTACAATACCTCTAAATATTCCGAAGCAAAACAACAACTTGGTTTGAAGCAAATTCTAACTCTTGTGCCGCTACAGAGCTTTTTAAGGCATGGAGTAAATTGAATGCATCTTTGTTGAGTCTAGATGATCCAGAATGGCGAACTACCGCAAGTAGAGCAACTAATCGAAATACTAGACATGCACATATACGTAATATGTTTAACATGGATAGGAAATTGTTTTGAAATTTAACAATCATTGCAATAATTACGTCGGTTCGGAAGTCGTATTACTAGATACTTATTGTAATATCGTAAAGTAATTCGAATTAGAAATCGGTTGAAAATAGAAAAACCGTGTACGTCGTGTTTCTGTGCTTCGTTTACATTTAAGAGTGCCTACGTGACTAAAGGCACGTAGTTGGTAGTTCTTACATAGGTATGAGGGAAACAATAGACAACGTTAGAAGAAGGACGGTTTCGCTACGCAAGGCGAATCGAAAAGTGTGCGTGTTGCGAGAATCAGAGCTAATTGAGTCGTCGAAGAGTAGAGTCGTTAGAGGTATCGAGTCGTCGAAGAGTAGAGTCGTGAGAATTGATAGAGTTGTTAGAGAGAGAGAGAGAGAGAGAGAGTGTGTGTGTGTGTTAGATTCGTTGTGACGAGAGTGGTAAAATAACTGTAAAGTTATTTGATATAGATGCGAGTATTGCATTTAGTTTCCGTTAAATAAATATCGTTTCCTGTCCAATTTATATTTGTATATTCAATTTAATATTAATAAATTGTAAGTAATCGGGAAAAGATTTCTATCCTTATTTTCCGGTTTTACATTATTTTCACAGATTTCAATTCACTTATTCATTGAGTGATATTAGGACAAATGAGGAACTTCGCATCTAATTAGATTAACAAATAAAATGTATTGTTCCTGATAAATGGTATGCAGAATAGTATAGGAAATAGAAGACTGGTTTATATTACCGTTCAAGTGACTGATAGTAGGAAAGCAGTGATGGAGCATGAGGCAACGTAATATAAAATTGAATCCCTGAGTATAGCATGCAGATAATATTTTGAGTGTTGACGGAGGACAAAATTATGCACATTCCTTTTTCAATTCCGAGGAAATACATCAACGATGAGTCAGTTGTCAAAACACGATGGAAATTGCTCATTGTCAATTGAACAAGTTTTATATAATTACAAAAGCTTAAGATTTAACTTGAAATTTTTTTGAAGAAATTTATTTTTATTATACCTGATGTCAAGCGCGGTATTAAATATCATGCTTTTATAACTATTGTTTTAAATATTTTTGTGTTGAAATAATGTCGTTTGGGTGTCTGTTTTGTACTGGAGGAGTACCCGAAATAATTATACTCGTCGCGTACAGCTAAACAGCTACAGGCAGTTGTTTGTATTCCTGGAATGCGTTGGATTCGTGTTTGCATGGTACGTTGATTGGAATGACTTAGAGGTGGGTTACTGGGGGTGCGAGTAATTATGTTTCAGCCAGGATTGGATAGAGAACGCGTTTCTAATGGTCTCTAGAAAAGGTTTCTAATTGGATCGTTATAGATGTCGAATCCTTTCTGCTAAATTCGTTTTTGGGAGACATTAAGTTCATAAAGGTCATATTTTTAAAGAGGATGGTCGCAGGCGGACCATCTTATCTGCCCGCCGGATCATATACAATGTATCGACGAGAGCATAGTTGTCGCCAAGCAGCGAGCTCTAGAAACGTCGATTTTTGACCGTTACGATTTTCACGCAAGAAGAGGTATACGTGGTCATAGGCGCGAGCGGTGGCGTGACCCGAGCATAGTGGGGGTCGTCTTCCAAATGAGACAAAGGAATAATCGAAGGGCGATCAGTTCCTTCTGCCGAGTCAAACGTGACACTTCGACAAATCTGACGAGCAAGCGAATTTATCTAGAGAGTCCGCAAAGTCGAGTCAAATTTCTGTAATATAATCATCATATTATTGTAAAATATATTATTCTATGTAAACCTGTTAATACAGTGTTACATTCATTAAACGACCTCTGTTATCTTAACCGAAACAGGGAACGACTATTTCGCGGCGTTGATTAACATAATCGTAGCGAATATTTACGCCTCTCGCTGAAGCGTTTTCCTAACGACCGCGTCTCTCCGCGAACGGTCGTAACATTTGGTCCTTCGAGCCGGATACAGTGGCAAGTGAAAAGTGCACGCCAGTGACATCCACTACCATACGGTGCCACGTGAATCCAATAGAAACGGCAGCAGAAGCGTTACCACTCCAGTGAAGTCAGTAGCGCCAGGGACCATCAGTTTTGAAGAGGCATAACCCTCTTGAAAACGCAAGAACGCAACCACGCAGCCTCACGCCAACAACTAGAGGGTCGACTTCGGTAAGAACACGTCTTACACATTAAACGAGACACACACGGTGACGAGTAACATTTAAACTCGCAACCACAAGGTAAGCTCGTTCACTGCATTCTTTTCACAATCTGCTATACCAATGGAAAACACAGAGAAACTTACCTCCTTGCATCGGAGACGAGGCTTTCAAATCGGTCGATTTACCTTTCTATCGAAACGACTCGATGAATACGAAAAATCTAGACAAGCGAATAAGGCCCATTTAACGGCCTATACGGCACTACTCGACGACACGTGGAAACAATATCGATTGTTACAAGAGAATTAGAAGATTTAGGGGAGATAGACGACGCGCGCGTTTCCCAAGTAACCGACACATATTACAATCTGGTAATACGAATACACACTCTCATGGATGATACACCAGCATCGTCGTCGAAATCACAAGGCTGCGAGTCATCCAATGTCGCCGAGCCGACATCAATTAAACTGCCCTGAAATTCACCTGCCTACTTTCGACGGTACCATCGAAAATTGGCATTCATTTTACGACTCCTTCTTATCCACTATCGATCGAAGCGAGCGACTTACACCCGTGCAGAAATCCCACTACCTACGATCCTCTTTGACCGG
The DNA here is from genome assembly GCF_011952255.1 of Bombus vosnesenskii. Classification (NCBI taxonomy): domain Eukaryota; kingdom Metazoa; phylum Arthropoda; class Insecta; order Hymenoptera; family Apidae; genus Bombus; species Bombus vosnesenskii. The sequence goes on from NW_022883761.1 coordinate 6,303, forward strand.
AAAGGCCGCGCGAAGCATACAACCGTTAGATGTCACCGAGTTAAATCATTCGATCGCTATTGACGTTCTGAAGGAAAAATTCGACTGCCACAGTCAAGTCTGCATGCGCCACTGGGACTTGATTTTTGACTATCCGAAAATAACCAAAGAGACACCCGAAGCGATAGATGATTTTCTTGAGACGGTCAAGGTAACCCTCCAAGCGTTAGAAAAACTCGGTGAACCAGTTACCTCAAATGTCGCTCTTATAAAATTATTCACATCGAAGCTACCCTCAGCCATCATTCGCAAATGGCAGCGCACATTGCCGGACGAGAAAATGCCGTCATATACGCATCTGGTAGGCTTTCTGAAAACACGGACGAACGGCGACAGGACAAGTTCAGCATCAACCGTGATAAAATGAGAGCCCGATCAACACAAACGTCAGCGATCGAACGCACCGCGAAGTTACGCATTCACAACTACACATAATACGTTGGTGTGTCCGAATTGTCAAGGACAACACGAATTATGGAATTGTGACGTCGTCAAAGCGAAGTCGCCTAAAAAACGCCTTGAAATCGCCAAGAGGGCGTCTCTATGTACCAATTGTTTAGGTAAGGGACACGCTATTACTCATTGCTCCGCCGGTTCATGTCGCATCTGCAGGCAGCGACACCATACATACCTACATCAAGACCATGGTCATAGCAAATCACGACCACGTGTAAGCCGATCATCGAGCGATCGATCATCCAACGGTCGATCTTCGCCTAGTTCACCGACCCCGCGATCGTCACATCGTTCGAGACGCGCATCCACGTCTCCCCGATCGTCTCCGCGAACATCACCGAAACGTGAATCTCGGTTATCGCGAACGACGGCATCGGGATCAAATATATCGTCCAGTCCTAGACGACAAGGAAAACAATGACGTCATCAAACGACCTTGTTAGGGTCCGAACCACAGAAAACGGACTCATTGACCTCGCTTCCTTCTGAACCACTGCAGCACGATTTGTTAGTCACAGCGCAGGTCAACGTATTAAACAATAAAGTTCAACCATTCCGTTGTAGAGCTCTGCTACACACCGGCTCTAGCATGAACTTTATCACCGAAAAACTCGCTGATTCGCTAAAACTTAACCAACGGAAACGTTAGGTCCCAATCGGAACACTCAACACGTTATCGACAACCTCGAAACGTTACATCACGGCCACGATCACCTCCATCGACGGCACATACGAACGCACCTTGACGTTCCTAATCATACCGACAATATCGCCTTGGGTCCCAGATCAACCCGTAGATCGCTCAATAATACATATACCGAGGAATCTCCAACTAGCCCGGTAAATACCTTCGCTCCTCTGGACACACCGACGATAATTGACGCAGTTCGATATCCTTGTAAGCCGACGCCAGGCGTTTCTTGCCTCGTAAAGACGAATCTTTCGAACGGTGTCATTCGCGTTCAATTCGTTTTTCTAGCGAGGGGCCTCGAATCTTTAAACGACGAGAAACCTAATCACTTTCAGACAACTTTCGTTTAAAGACGAAAGAACGTAAAGAACTGGGTTCGGCCTTCTCCCATCTGCGTATCTTTCGGGGAGTCGGTTGCGATGGTCATCTCCTTTGTCGGATACGATTCGAATTGGTCGAATAAGCTGGCAAGTGCTAGATCCGTCTCATCTCCTTCTTCCGTCGAATATTAGCCGAAAAATCTTGCCACCGTATTACGCCGAAACATTCGACGATGTTCATTCGCAAGCGATAAAGCTTCGCTACTGTTCGCGATCGGCGCTGCTCTACTACGAAATATCAAATTTATCGCGTAGCCGCGTACACGGGAGAAGGAAAAAGATCGTAAGGGCGGTATTTACCCACCGCGAGAGACAGGCTACGAAAGACGAGCACGAGCGACTACAAAGTTCAATCGGGCTCGATAAAGCTTAACTTGCTCCGCGGAGAGCGGCCATTTGGAATTCTGGTGGCGTGTACGGTGTGCTCGGTGCGTTAACGAGTTCGATCGTCATCGTAAATAAGCAACCAGCGGTCCGAAAAATCTCGCCACGGTCAAGAAGACTTAAGAAGCCGTTCGCGGAAGATGGGCGGCGCCACCCGCTATTTCTCGGCCGGAAATTACAGGTGACTTAGCGCGGTCTCTATGCCCCCGCTTCTCTCGACAGACAGAGAGAAGAGGGCGCGGGCGCATCGTAAAATCCAAGCGAAGAGAAAGAAAGAGAGAGAGAGGCGTCGCTCGTCGAAAAAATCAGACGCGATCTTTCGCGCTTTCGTCGACAGTTTCTGCCTCGCCGTTACGTTTCTACCGCCACCGCTGTATTCCGAAACGGAAGGGGGACGCGATTCCGTCTGTCGGCTTTCTTCCTGCACGCTTCGTTGTGCACCGTCGCGCGTATTTAGACGCTGGAAACGAGAATTACAAAAATTTCGTGGAGCAGTTGCTCCAACTCTTCTCGTTTCTCGCCATTGAAGTCGCAGGTGTCCGGTCGCGCGATCGATACAACCCCCGTTAAAGGATCGAAACGGTGTTCGTTTGCGATTCTAGGCAAAATCGTTTCCTATTTAGCGTGAAAGTTGCAATCGTTTCTCTCGTCTAGTTAGCGCGCAAGCTGCTTCTCCTTTCCTTTCACTCGTTAGAAGCGAAATAGTTCAGAGATCCTCGCAGCGTTTCAAACATCCCGATGACTCTCTTCGTTCCATTGTCTTCGTCCCGTTGTCTTCGAAACGTTAATTTATTCGTTCGTTCTGTTCTCTCTCTCTCTCTACCCGTTCTTCTGCTCGCCCATCCACCTACTCGTTCGTTCCTTTAATAGTTTTCTTTTCCGCGACCGCACGTTCGTTTCGCCGTTCGCCAAAGATGCGCGAATTTTTCAAACTTCGCTTTCTACGCTTTCTACGCTTTCTACGCTTTCTGCGCGAACACGGAGTGGCAGATCGTGGAACCGGAGGCTTGTATCCACGCGGCACTGCGATTTAAGGAAACGTATCGTCGGTGGTTAGCTCGACTTCATAAATAAATCTTTGCCGGATAGAGTTAAATACGATATTCGGCCCGATTGCTCCCGCTCTTTCACCTCCGGTGATATATGCGAAACCGTGGCCGCTAGCGTGCCCGAACATCCGTTTTCCCGTTCTATCCTTCCCCTCTTTGGGACCGGTCATTTTTTAGCGACTGTTTCTCAAGATTTTATCCGTAATTATCCTCGCTGGATTCGCGAAAATGAACAGCCGTTGCTTGCTGTCTTCTCGACGAAAGGTCCCTCGGGGAGAAAAAAGGAAAAATAAGGGGAAAACATCCAAGTTGGTGAAAATTTGTTTGCTCTGCACCGCGAGCGTTTCTTCGACGAAGAAACACGGTTTGCTTTAGCATCGCGAAATTAAATCGAATAAGATTCTTCGTCCGATTATATTCACAACAACGCAGGCCCGCGCGAGCGCCCGCTAACGGCGTCCAGAGCACGTAGGCACCGCGGCGGATCGGTTCCTTCGTTCTGCCGCTGGTCGCGATAAAACTCGGTGTCTTTTTGCAACGAGGTAATTTTTGCGACAGCACGGGACGGTTGGAACGTTGCGAAAAGAAGGGGCGCGCACGCGGACGTTCGCGAGAAGCGAACAGCGGTGGCGAGGGAGTTTCGCGGACGTGGTCGACGGACCGTGAACGATCGCGAGCGCGGAATACGAGCGGAAGGCGGAGAAAGCCCGCCTCGAACACCGACACCGTGATCGCTTCGCTAGGCAACGCCGCGCATCAAAATTGTAAATTTCCGAAGAAAGTCGCCGTGCTCGTTCCCGGGAGAGCAGATCCTTTCGTTTACGTTCTCGCGTACATCCGATTCTTTCGTATGGAGCGTGCCGCGTTTTCGTTTCTCGGCTCGACGCTCGAACCTGGTGGACCCGGCGGAAATTTCCATCCAAAGTAGGAAGCGGCGGCGAGCTCCGACGACACCTGGTTTCGCTCGGCGTTTCGAGCGCGGCGTACGATTCGCGCCACGTCTGTGCTTGGTACCCGGCTTTCGCGCGAGTTGGCAGACACGCGTGCAACAGCGGTACGACGCGGTGTCAGCGTTCGCAGAGAGAAGAGGGTAACGCTGTGCGTCGTAGCGTGTCTGTGCGCGACAGCAGCCTGCTTTCTCGGTGATCCGACGTCGACGATGATACGTTCGTATCGTATGCGGTACATGGTGGCCTAGGTTTCGGCCGAGGCTTGGCCCCCATGTAGACCGAAACGCAGACGGGAGCGTAGAGTGGCGTAGGAGAGGGCGGAGGAGAGAAGGACGGGAAGGTCGGTAGATCGGAGTGGATGAGAGTGGATGAGAAGCGGTCGTTGGAGCGGCGCTGGATGGGGAGAGGTAAGCCCGTGTCGCGCAAGTGTGCGCCGTTATACGTACTCGCGTACATCTGCGAGAACTAGTTAGCCGACGCTTGGCGGTTGCGGCGCCGGGGTGGTGGCGGGCCGGGATCGATTCTGGGACCACACGGCATCATCCTCCAACCGTCAACGACCTGCTCGACCTAACCCTCCCTTCTCGTTCCTTCTCGCTCGTCCACGTTCGCAAAACCTAGCTTCTCCCTCTCGCACCGCTTCATCGCTCCCACCAGCCGTCCATCCCACCACTCGCCTTCTCCTTATGCAACTCCTCTATCACGGGCAAATAAAGCCTGCATATCCGGCCTAAGAGTAGTCCGATCCCGATCCGGCGCGGTTCCACTCTCCCGCTTCGAGTTCTCGCGTGTGTCGAGTCGTTAAGGATCGCAGAGGGATTCGACGTTCCAGACGTCGTCGTCGCCGCGTCATCTCGATCGGAGACGCACTCGTCGAGGATTTTTCCGTCGAGAGTTGGATCGGATTGCAGCTCGCAGAACGAGGCCGGATTAACAGCGATCGAAATACGCCCGAAGAATGGCGACGCGTTATCATCAGGCTGTCGACCCTCGTAATTTCGGGCCTCGAGGTCCGGTCGTCGATAATATCCGGTAAATCGGCTGTACGAATTCGAATCGTTCGAACCACGGAAAGCAACTCGATGTAAATGCGACTAGATCGGTCGTAGGTAAACGGTGTCTCGTTAACGACCGTTTTAAATAAGAAACCGTCGATAATAAACATGTCGTTGGCGATTCTAGAAACTAAATGCGCGCACAGACGTTACATCCCCTCGATTCGATCGACGAATCGATGTCTTCCTATCGCTACGCAATTTATAACGGCAACGATTTCGAGCGGGTTGCAACCTCGTTGCCGGGGATCGCGACTCTCGACAAAAAAGGCGGATAATTCGCTAGACCCACGCAGGCTAAACTAGGGAATCCGCCAGGGCATAGGATTTATCGTCGTTGCCGCGGAACGATCTCCGCGTAAGGTCCAGCGACGCCGAAGGCAAACCCGGAAACACAGTTTGTCCGTATTCTTAAAGAATCGATTCGTCTTTTCGAGAGATTCTCCTCGTTGGCGTAAGCGCAAGCGCGCTCGATCGGTTACCTCTATTTTCGTTTTTTTCTCTGGGTAGCGCGTCGAGCGAAAAGCGGGTGTGAGTGGCTTGACGGCTCGAGAGAGTGCGATCGAGGATTCCCGATGTTCTTCTCTGACGGATCGTCGATATACGTAGAAAGCGACGAGGTACAACTCGATGCCGCGTCGCGCGTTTCAGAGGATATCAACCCTTTTCTCTCGCGATCCAGCAAGAAACGACGAGACGAGCGAAGGAGGAGGTGTCAACCTCGACTGCGGTACCTGCGCCGACGACGCGATCCGAACGTAGCGATTGGAAGGTCGCTTTAAGCGTTAATTTGGCGATCTCGCGATCGATCGTGATCGGTGTCGGGATCGGCGTAATACGCGCGTACGAGCGCATATTACGAGCGAAAGACGATTAAAAGGCTTCGCGCTCGTAACCGTGACACTGTCCGGGCATGGTTGTCCCTGGCTCTACGACGCCTGTCGCTCGAGATCCCATTATCTCGAATCGATTATCCAACACTTTGCATCTGCTCCGATTAGTGCAACGTCGAGGAACGAAACAATGCGAGAACCATAAAACGTAGGATATATATTAAATTATAAAGGATCGGGGTTTTGGCGCTACATTGGCGGGGCTACTTTGGCGGCTTAAAAGAGACGAATACGTGGAATACGTCGATCGATCTCTCGTATCGAGGATACGGACTAGCGAGCATAAGACGGATCAAGTTTCGAGCCACGTTTCGAAAGGGCGAATAAATTGGAATTAACGCGGCTCGCTATAGGGCGAGTATACGGAAACCACGGGCTGCGATAATGTAACCCGCGGGATAAAGGCTTCCGCGTACGACTCGACGTACAATTGCCCTTTACAGTGTTCGCAGTGGAAAGCGATCTGCGCACAGATCGGGGTGCGGCTTAATGCCAATTCACGGACAAAGGGTGACCGGGGACGAAAAAGAGAGCCACGGGATTCTTGGAGCGAGCGAGTTCCGTGAGAACGGCTGGCTACGCCGTTTCTTTCGACGTTGCTCTTGTCGTGTAAAATTAAGGTAAAAATAAGGAACTTGTTAATTTCCGAAAAGGAGATGAAGTTCTTTTTATTTTTTACTCAATTTATACAATTTATTCGGTTCGCGATGATACGCTTTCGATACTTGGATTAGTTAAGAATTTTTTTTAGACTGACTGGATGATTTTGAAGGATGCATTTATATTCTTCCATTCGTTGGAGTGGGAGAAGGTTTTGTTTATACTTAGTATAAAATTCGGAGAACGGCTGGAGTGATCGAATGCCACTCAGGCGGCTGAGAACGGATGCTGACCGGACGGTCACACGCGATAAGGCGTTCGGAATTTCGGTTTGTTATATACAGCTGCTCGAATTTCGTCTGTGACATTCCCCCCTTCTTAGATTGAACCCGATCCCTCAAGTTCTCTTCAGAAGACTTTTGTGGAATCGGACTTGACGTGGCTTGAAAATTACAGCTGATTCCTCCTCTTCATCGGAGTGGTATGTGTTGGTCGGAATATAGATGTTGGGTGTTGAGCCCAGGGTGAGTGGTACTGGTGGGGCTGTCGCATTGTGGCTGTTGATCACAGTTTCATTTCGGCAGCAAAATAAATTGATACATAATTTGTTCGGTATACATTTCCTGATGCATTTGAATACCCCTATTTTGTTTAATCCATATATACCTAGTATGCTTAATGCTATGTACCCTGATATCTGGAGCGTGGTTAGTCCCCAATACTGTATATTTTAGATTCTGTGTTCGAAATTAAGAGTTTCTATCTCGTCGCCTATTTTATCGATCGTTGTTTTATAGCCTTGTAAATTATCTATTATTTTCGGTGCTCGCTCGAGTTTATCTAATAGATGAGTGAAACTATCGTTTGTTTTGAGCGCTAGGGTTTTGTTTTGATTTCGTATATGACTTCGTTTTTTGTTTCGCCTATACGCATGTGTTCGTCTTTGTACAATATATCGCAAGAAGTGTTAGCTCTTATGATGGAAGGCTTGTCAAGTTTTTGTAAGGTATGTTTCGTTTGGCAAATTGTGTCTATTTCTATCGGATTTGCTGGTATCGCAATGTAACAGTTGCTAGTTTTGAGCGGTATAAAGCTAATGTCTTCAATCTTAAGTACAGTTATTTGACAATGTTTAATGTGTGGTTTGAAATTTATTATTTCGCTGCGACAATCGGTTCTTGAATTTCTGTCATGGATTGGTAGTGTTTGTTTGCATATAATGGTTCCGGCTCGATTCTTACAAAGTTTGTTGAAATACTCGATATCAGCGTTTATAAATGAAAGACCTGAAGTTAAATATATCTGATGTTCGACTACTGGTGCCAAAAATACTCCATTTCTTTTACTCGGGATAGGATATACTTGTAATATGTTCCATTCTGTGTTAGAGACTAAAGGTACTATGATTTTGAAAAATATTTTGTCATCTATTGTGAAGATTTTAAGATCACTAATGTCGAGTGTGAATTGAAAATGTTCGGTTTTGGCAGAAATCGCGGTGTTGCACATCTGGCTACCTATTGCCTTGGCGTAATTTTCTATGAATTCATTGGGGTCATGTATTTGTGGACTAATTATTCCTTGTTTGCCTAATATCATGACGTTAAGTATTTCATCTAATTGGAAGTGTAAAGTTTGCATCGCGGTGTCGACTTTCATGATCATCTTAAGCATAGATATATCGACATTTGCCTGCTGTTGTAATTTTAATATATCACTATATGATCTCTCTGAGTGGTTTAGGTTTTCTGAGTTTACAATTTTTCTAATAAGTGCTGTTTGATTAGCTATTATGGTCTTGATTTTATTATTATCATCGAATAGTTTGTCCATATTTTTGTTTATGAGCGTAAGATCATCATCGTCGAGAGTTCCGAACAGACTTTTCGATACGGAGCCTATGATGTTAAGCAGACCTCGTGTGCTCCGGGTATGTGTTAACGCTTTCAAGTGTTTTGCGAGTTGTTTTAGGTTATTGATGCGATTTTGTAATCCGCCTAACTCTTCGACGTATTGTTTGCTGATTGCACGTGAGTCTATTGTTAGTTTATATGATTCTCTTGCGCTTATCTGTTCGTATATGTCGCTAGTGTCTAATCCTACTATTACATTGGCAGTGTCGCTGTATAAATATCCTTTTCCTATGTTTTCTACGAATACAGAGTTTCCTTCTAATGGTGTAATATTTATTTGCGCGGATACTATTCCGGCAAAGAGGAGCGTCGACCTGGAATGTAAGGTTTTAAACGATTACCGTGTATCTTTTTGTCTTGAATCAGATAGTATGGAGTACATACGTTATCAATCGTGTACGGTCCTAACCATTCCACATCAAGTTTATGCCTTTTATGATCGTTATGTATTAAAACGGAGCCTCCTTCTTTGAAAACTGATTGAGGGTTTATAATTTTACGTTTTTGATCGCGCTGATATCGCTGTTTACTTTTGATCAATGTTTCGCGAGCGTGTCGGAGTCTAGAGTCCCATTCCTTTTTGCGGAACGTGACTTCGTCTGCGTATATGCGTTGGGGATTCTTGGATATTGTGGAGGGAAGATTGGCTTGGTGTCCGAGGGTGAGTTCGAATGGCGTGTAACCAGTAGAGTCGTGTATCATTGTGTTATATGCAAGGCATACAAAGTTAAGTTGATCGTCCCATTCTTCATCCGAATTTCGCTGTATCGATTTTAACATGTCCGTTATTACTGCGTGTGTCCGTTCTAACGATCCGTTACTTTGTGGGTGGAAGGATGTCGTTTTGATATGTTTGATTTTGAACGCGTCTTCGTACTGTTGCATTAAACTAGATATAAAATTCTGTCCGCGGTCAGTTAATATCTCTTTTGGAGCGGAAAAGATGTAAATGTAATGATTCAAGAGTGCGTTCCAAATTGTTTCCGTTTGCTGAGTTTTTAGTGGTACGAGTATTAAGTATTTTGTCAATTCGTCATGTATGGATAGAATGTACTGATTGCCTTTTTTCGTCTTTTTCAGTGGGCCAATAAGTCCATAGCAATTTTATCGTTTGGTTCGAGGGGTGTGTCGGTGATACAAGGTTCTTCGCGCGGTCTGATACGTGTAGTTTTAGATGTTTGGCAGGTGTCGCATGATTCTATATGTTGTTATATGCGTTTCATCAAATCTGGTACTCTGTGCCGTTCACGAATGCGGTCGTATGTCTTTTGTATACCGGAGTGTCCTACTAAATCGTGATTTTCTTTCAATAATTCGTCTATTTCTTCGTCGCTATATGTTTGAATTGGTTCCCATGCAAAATTTAATTCTTTTACGGTGTCGTTCGGGAATAGTAAAATTTGTTTGATCGCGTTCTTCTCGGTCTCTGTGAAACTGTCGTCGCCTATACCTATCTTTTCGTTTATATGAATAATTTCGTTTAATTTAGTTAACCATTCGGTTCCGTCGTAATTTCCCAGCTCTGTTTTGGATAATTGATAGAAAGATTTACGGTTCGGAGTCATTTTGAGAATTTTGGGTAACGCGTCGGTAGATTTTTCCCAATCGTGATATTTTTTATCGAGTTCTATGTTCAAATTTTCGCGTCGTCTGCTCAGAACATGTATTCTAGATAGTGCGTCGGCTGCAGTATTATCTTTTCCTTTCGTGTGTTCTATGTCGTATTCGTATTCTTCTAGTTTTAGTCGCCATCTCATCAAGCGTGATAAGGGGTCTTTGCAATTCTGTAACCATTTTAGTGCTTGGTGATCGGTTCGGATGAGGAATTTCCGTCCTAACAGATATTGTCGGAGGCGTTTCACGGCCCATACTATTGCTAAAGGTTCTTTTTCTGTAGTGGAATAATTCCGTTCCGGTGGGTTTAGAGTTCGCGAGATATAACAACATTGATGTCCGTCCTATACCTTGCACCTGTACCTTCGTTACTGGCGTCAGTCGTTAATGTGAATGGTTTCGCAATGTCTGGGAATTTTAGTACGGGTGATGAACAGGGTTTGTCTTTTAATGTCTGGAATGCTTCCTGGGTTTTATCTGTCCAATGAAATGGTGTCTCCTTTTTTGTAAGTTCGGTCAATGGTTTCGCGATCTTAAAAAAGTTTCTGATGAACTTACGGTAATAACCTGCTGGTCCTAATAACGATTTGATGTCTGTGGGATTACGTGGCTGTTTGAAATTGCTAATGGCTTCTAATTTTTTGGGATTTGGCTTTACACCTTCGGCGGTTACTATATGTCCAATATATTCTAATTCTGGTTTGAGAAATTCGCATTTGTCCGGCTGTATTTTGAGTCCGAGTTCGCGTAGGCGTTGCAATACTATCGCGAGGTTGCTATTGTGCTCTTCGATCGACTGTCCGTGTATTATAATGTCGTCTAAATATACGAAGCAATGTTTATTTATGAGTCCTCTTAGTGCGGTATCCATCATGCGTTGAAATGTTGCAGGTGCATTCTTTAAGCCGAATGGCATCCTATTGTAATGATAGTGTCCTTGTGGTGTGGAGAATGCTGTGTACTTTTTAGAGTCTATGTCCATTGGGATTTGGTGGAATCCGGAGGATACATCGAGGGCTGAGAAGAATTTTGCGTTGCCTAGTTGGGATAGTATGTCGTCTATGTCAGGTAATGGATATGCGTCCTGGTCAGTTGGTTCGTTTATTTTTCTGAAGTCTATTACAATTCGCCATTTCTGTTTCCCTGAGGCGTCTGCCTTTTTTGGTACTACCCAGACTGGTGAATTGTAAGGAGAATCAGATGGTTCTATAATGTTCTTTTGTAGCATTTCGTCCATTTGTCGTTTGATTTCTTCTTTATGGCATTCAGGCGGTCGCTAAGATTTTGTGTTAATGATTTTATTTTCTTTTAACGTTATTGTGTGTTTGGTAATGTTAGTGCATGGTAATAAGTCGGTCTCTAGATTGAATACGTCGAAGTAGAACAGCAATATCTTTTCGATTGGTTCACGGAGGGTTGTCTCTATATGCGAAAGTCTAACTAAATCTTTAAACGTGGAGACTTGATCGTACGTATTTGAATTTTCGATAAAATTAGTCATTTTGGCTGGGCACTCACCACCATTGATAAAGCATATCGTTGTTGGTTTTCCTTCCAGGTAGACTGTTTTGACACTGCTTGTTTTGGAGGTACGTCGTTTTCCTGTTGCAATAAAAGTATATTATTGTCAAGTTTTAATTGTTGTTTCGAGAGTTCAAATTTGAATTTAGATAGGGCTGGCAAACCGAGTATGCCGTCTTCTATAATTGGAAAGTTGTCTTCTACCACAAAAAATTCTAGAGTTTTGCCAAATAGTTTTATCAAAGCGTGTTCGTTGGTTTCAAATGTAGAGTGTCCCATCGAGAATTTCCGTTCTTTTGTTATTCTTGGTCGTAATACGCATCTTCGCTTGAGTATATTAATTCCTGCTGCGCTGTCAATGAGGAATTTATGTCGCTGTTCGTCGGATCGTAAAAGTACTGTGGGTAGTCTTCCCGTTGTGGCGTTAATTCGTAGGTCTGGTCTGTTGGTTTCTCTATTTCTTCCTTGTGTGTCTCGAGATTGTGGACAGCTGGTGGTCTCGGAAATTGGCTGGGTGTTCGAAAATTTTTATATTGACTGGAGATATGTCCGATCTGGTTGCATTTGAAGCATTTTAATTGTGTCCTTTGGGCAAGTGGTATTTGTTCGGTTTGTCGGAAGCTTCTTGGCATTGGATTGGGTGTTGGAGTTGGTTTTTTAGTGATCGGATTAGGATTATTGGTTGTTAGTCGTTGCTGCTCAGGGAGTCGTAATCGTTCTATTGGTTTTGATCGTCGATTTCGATCTTCCCCGAAGAATCGCTCGATGTCGGTGGCTTTCTTTTCGGCTTCAAGGATATTGTATGGTGGATTGGCGAGTAGTAATTGTCCTATTTCGCCTTTCAGGCCTCGGATTAAATCGATCACGGAGTCTTTTAAAATCCTGTCGTTCATAGCTCGTCTAGTAATTTCGTCACGGTATTCGTTCGTTATACTGTATTGTAACTTATTGGGTGCTCTGCGGAACCTGATGATATAACTTTGCACACTTTCGTCGTGACGCTGTCTCGTTTCGCGTGGCTGGTCTTGATGTTCTCTAACAGAGTCTTGGGTGGCTACGTTTCGTCTTAGGGCACCGTACAGGTGTCCGTATTCGTATATCGGCATATTGCAGATTTTGATCATTTTTAATAGTAGCGTGGGGTCGCTACACATGGCTCGTAATTCGCGTACTTCGCGTATGAATTCTTCTACTCCGATATTGTCTTCGCCGTTTAATTGCGGAATACATACTATCGCGCCTTTGGCCCGTAAGCTCGGAGAGGCGAATTGCGGTGGACGGTCTTCGTAAGAGGGATGTTTGTCTTCTTCTGTTCGAATTGGAACGCATGGTGGGGAAGTTCTATCTCTCGCGGCAACAGATTCGTCCATAGTAATAAGGGAGCCTAGTTCTGTAGTAGCGTCGCGTCCTATTTTTATTTTGGAGATATTTTTGCCTAATAGTTCTATTTCCGCTGCACGCTTCTTATTTTCGCTGTCGGCCGTCCGTTGTGTCTCTTCTACGCGTTGCGCAAGAATTTCAATTTGTTTTTGTATCACGTCGAATATGGCACGAATCGAATTGTCCGTACCTCCGTTTGTAGAAACGGTTTCAATAGTTTCGACTTTGTCTTTTCGTGGTGTGGGCATGATTCTAATTGAGCTTATTGAGTCTGAACTACTGTTGCTATTTGGACTCGAAGCGCTTGAGAAACTGGGTTTTCTCACACGGTATCGTGAAAATGAATCCAGATTTTTCAGCTTACCGTAGTAGCTATGACCGTTGAGGAGTCTCAGCGATGTTTCCTCTCTGGTTGGTTCTAGATTCCGAATCTTATTCGTAGGGTTGCTCTGCGCTGACCGTAGTCCTCTCGTCTAGTTTCACCGTAGTGGAACGTTGAAAGTTGCTGCAGGGCTTCGTAGTAGCAAAGAGTCGCACTGGGTCCGATGATCCTTCGATCTTCAACGATGCGCGTACGCCGAAATCGTAATTTCGTTTGCACTGAAGTGAATAGATCCTGGCACGGATCGCCAAAAGGGTCGTGTAAAATTAAGGTAAAAATAAGGAACTTGTTAATTTCCGAAAAGAAGATGAAGTTATTTTTATTTTTTACTCAATTTATACAATTTTTTCGGTTCGCGATGATACGCTTTCGATACTTGGATTAGTTAAGAATTTTTTTTAGACTGACTGGATGATTTTGAAGGGAGCATTTATATTCTTCCATTCGTTGGAGTGGGAGAAGGTTTTGTTTATACTTAGTGTAAAATTCGGAGAACGGCTGGAGTGATCGAATGCCCCTCAAGCGGCTGAGAACGGATGCTGACCGGACGGTCACACGCGATAAGGCGTTCGGAATTTCGGTTTGTTATATACAGCTGCTCGAATTTCGTCTGTGACACTCTCTCGGTTCGGAGATAACAGCGCTGTGTACCGCCGGACGATTAATAACCGACTCGAGATCTAGATACGAATAAGTATAAAAAGGTTGGATCTTGGTTTCGTCGTTCTTACGACCATATAACGCGTTGTGGGACGTGACGATGTGAAACGAAGAATCCCTTCAGAATGGAAAATGCCGCGACACGGAACGACGCGATAGCCGACTTTGATACAAAGCCGAAGGTACTTGACTCGAACGAAGTCGAGTATCGCTCAAGGGAGATCGGTCATGAAGTAAGGGAAAGAGGAGCACTCGTACGATCCTCGTCCCCGTGCGATTAAATATCGCAGGGGTGCGTTCGACGGAGATCGTAAGAAGAGTCGCGATAAAGCGAACGAAGCAGGCTTGCGCCTGTAATCTTTGGAGGTATGTTAATATCGCGACTAAACGTCGTAACCCACGAACTCCGGAGAAGAGGGTCGCAGTTATTAATCGGGCAGCGATAATCGCCGGCTCTACGATATCCAACGAATTCATCCGCCTCCTCGTCCGCCGATTCTCCGTCGTTCTTCGATCGTCGTTCTTAATTACGCGTCTCAGGGG